>NW_010272020.1:0-210 GCF_000690775.1 Eurypyga helias
GGCGGCGAAGCCCACTCGAGAGCTGCGAGGGCTCCGTGGGTCGCGGGGGGGAGGTGAGGTGGTGTGCCTTGCCGTTGTCCGTTCTTCCTCAGCGGGTCCCCGTGGAGGAATGATGCGCGTTCGGAGTGGAGCGGGGCGGAGTGGGGGTGTCCGGTGTTTGCGCAGGGCCTGGGTCACCCTTCGGGGTTTTGCCGCGTTAAAGGCGTAAAA
>NW_010272020.1:289-539 GCF_000690775.1 Eurypyga helias
CCTCCCGCCGCAGGTGAGCGCGGCCGTGGGCCTCGCCGTGTGGGGAGGGCGGAGGGTGTCCTCTTCCCCTTCCTCTTGAGAAGAAGGTCTGGGCCTGCCGGGCGTGTGACCTGTTCTCTCAGGCCCTGAGGTGGCGGTGCAGTAGGGTGAGGGCTTGTCCTTCTTCCTGCCCTTCCTGCCACCCTCCGTCCCCCGGCGCCGCGGGTCGCCTGGGGCCTTGCCCTCCGCAGGGTGGGGAGAGCGGCCGAGG
>NW_010272021.1:0-8472 GCF_000690775.1 Eurypyga helias
CTTGGATTCTGGCAGCCATGCCAGCAGCTGAGAATAGCTCAGTTCTAGGAACGATCTAGTTAACATCCCTGTCTTTGCCCCGGTGGTCTCCGGCCAGGCCGACACCCCCGGCTGTCCCTTTGGCATACCGCAGGGAGGGGGCCCTGGGGCAGTGCTGGCGCTAAGGGCTCTGGCTCAGCTCTCCATCCTGCTCTCCACTCATCCAGCCTCTCTCCCCGCCTGCGTCCCTCTGGGCTTTATGTTTGCTGAGGAAATCCTGGCCACGTTTTTCAGATGACGTTGCTCTTTCTCCCTGGGAGGGAGGATGACAGCTGAACCCCTCCTGGCTCATGCTGTGCCCTGTACCTCCTGCTTACAGAAACAGGGCGCACTGGAGCATCGTGCGGCGCAAAAGTGGAAATATTATCAGCTCTGAGAGCGGTACAAGGGGGAGAGCCATGAATATCAGATGGAACTCCGAGGACATTGTCTCCAACACTGCACTTGTTAAGAGCATTAGAAATTCAGCAGCACTTTTAATAATTCCAAGAGCCACAGCATCACCTAGTGGCCAGCGCAGCGGAGGACGTTCGGGACACCCAGGTCCTTCCAGCCTGAGCCCTGAGCTGGAGGGCAGAGGAGCTTGGGAACTGCAGGTGGGAGGTGGAAGTTGATTCTTGACATAACCCCCACTAAAAGTCACATTTTCTGCTTCCTCTGACCTGTGGCAGAGGGTAAACGAGGCATTCAGGGCACTGGCTTCAGCACTGCAGCGGACAAGGGCCTGTTCGGGAATGTCAAGGACAGAGCTCAGCTCCCCTGGCAGAGCTGCAGTCGCCAGGCACCCTACTGATGCTCTGTGCCAGCCAGAGCCGTGCCACAGCACGGACTGGCAAAGCCAGAGGCTCCCGAGTATAAGCACCACCATTACAGTGTACGCTGTGCTGGCACTTTCAGACCCAGACAGTGCCAGGCCATGCACAAACACTTCTCCCTCCGAAAGGAAGTATAAACCGGAATCTGAAGGTCACTCATCCATGCAGGGCCAGGCAGGAGAGCAGCTTTCTGCTCCATTGGAGGAGCATCACGGTGGCAGGCTGGCTCCTTTGGGGCAATGTCAAATTCTGCTCCCCCAAGAGGACTAGGACTGGGCAAGGACTCCTGTGTCCCACTTGATTTTTTCAGACAGGCTGCATGGAAAGTAAGAAGCTGGGATGGTATTTCTGCTCGCGGTGTCACTACTACCTTCTGGCAGATGCCTGCAGCAGAGGGCAAAGCTCCAGCCAAAGACCCTTTAGACGCCTGCAGCCCTGTGGGACTCAAGCGCTAACGTCTGCCTTACAGACTGTGCAGTGAGGAGAAAGCAGAGCTCTCTCCCCAGGAGCATCCCTACCTGTCCTGCACGTGGAAACACATGGCTGTCCTCAGTCTCCCAGGCTGTCCCTGGCCTGTGCAGGCTATTCAAACAGGCTCCGAACATGGAGAGAAGGTGGCAGATGGGAATATGCTGTTGGTAACGTGGGCTTGGGAGAGACACCTACAGAGGACCACAGTCAGGAGCAGCCTGGTGCACTGAAACCCCACTGCAGAAGTTTGCATGATTCATAGCTTTGCCTTGGTGACAGAGGGGAAAAAAATGGTGGCTAATTTTAGTACAGATGTTTCCAGGCACCTATACTGCTTTTATTTCTGGATATTTGCTCAGCACCACAGCTGTTTCAGCCAAGAGCTGAGCTTCCTAAATAAAGCTGAGACTTACTTACAAAAAGGCTCAAGGGAGGTAGGCACCTTCTCCTGGATGGAAGATCCATGTCATAATCACTACTGAGGCATGGGGTCTAAGGGAGACAGAACAAAGTGCAAGAGACTGAGGAGGTTCCTGAAGTCTTTAAAGAAATGCCATTACAGCAAATTTCTTCGCAGAAGCATGTTGCTAATGAGGGAAAGCGTGGCCCTCATGTCTGGGCACCTCTGCAAGTATGGCCCTGTGGGGCGCAGGACCTAGGTATTCTCACCACTCCGTTTGGTACTCAGGGCCCCTGATGTGCGTGGGCAGCAAAGATGCCCAAATCATGAACCACTGTGAAGCACGCTTGTGTAGGGCAGAAATCAGATTGGCGCTGACATGGAGAAAGGAGAAGCAGCAATGTAGGAGCAGGGTGCTGTCATGCAGAATACATGTGCTTCTAAGCAGGCTGTGAGTTACAACATGTTTGACCTGGTTTTGAGAAGAGGGGAGAGGTTTGCCCTGCTCTTGTTTCCCTTGACACATCCATGCTAATCATGACAGATCTGAGACTGGGAGATGCCACCTCCTGCCCGGCTGTGATTAGCCTGCAGACAGCCTCAGAATAGCTTCAGCCTACACACTGGCTGCTAGTGCTTCCTCTACAAAGAAAAGCAATCAAAACAAGCAAGAGCAGTTTGGAAAGCTGATATTGCAACCTCCCTCCCAGGAAAGAGGATAGAGATCCTGCTGATTTTGCTTCAAATGGTGCTACTTTAATTACACTACACACTGTGCCTGAATGATATAAAGAAGCAGAGTGCTCTAGCACACCAGCCTTGGCAAGGAGGGCACTGGAGACCCCACAAGCTCACGCATACAGTGGAGGAGGGAGCTGCAAGAGGGAAGTGAGAACCACCGCAAGACAGAGCAAATGCTGCCTTAAGCTAGGCCCTTAACTCCTAGGGGCAGTCCCACAGATTTTGTCTGCCAAGGACTGGCCACTGGTACATCTGTGGGGCAGCACACAGCAGAGACATGGGAAGCAGTGTCAGATCCTTTTGCACAGGCACATGGCCCCCCTGCCTTCCCCAAAGCTGCCTTTGACTTCCTAGGTCTAGCAAGTCTGGTTAATCATTACGGACCATTTTGAATGTTTGCAGGTTCTTTGCCCGCATTTATGCCTTTTATTTTTTGTTGTTTGTTTTGCCATTAGAGTACCGAAGGCATTACTACACAGGCTGTCCTGCTCACCCACTCACCGAAACTGCCTCTAAAAGCCAACAGAGGCAGAAGTCTGCCTCTGGCACTGCATTGTTCCTGCCTGTGGCAGGGCTGTCTGGCAAATTGCTTCTTGGGAACCATCTGGTAACTCTGTAGTCCCATTAAAAGCACTAGCTGCCCACTTTCAGCTGCTGCCTGTGCTGCAGCAGAGACACAGACCCATCCTCAGCTGCACGCTGTGTTGGTCGTGGACCACCACCAGACGGACGTGCATACGCCGGGGGAGCACGCAAGGGCTGGCACCTGCTCTCCTCCAGCCCTCCGATGATGCAAGGATAACATTTCCTTCACGCGTCCGTCCCAGAATGCGACACGTCTGTGCTCTGCCAGACAGCCTGCGCTCCCGTGCCAGCGCCAGCCTGCAGGAGCTCAGCTCCTGGCGCTGTTTTTACAGCTGGAATGAATTTGGCTCTTGTTCAGTCCATGGCTGGAACATGGCTGTATTTGGCTTGTCTCTCTCTGGTCACACAGGTACAGCTGAGATTAGGGTTTGGCTTGGCTTATATTAAGGGGGCATAGCTTTTTTGGTTTGGTGTGTTTTAAGTGGAAAACTGAGAACAGGAAAACTGTCTGAAACATTAAATTAGCACAAGGTCTGTGCAGAGCTGCTCCTTGGGCAGAGGGGCCAAAGTGCAGCATCTGGCTCTAAGAGAAAGGGTTTGTGCCCATTGAGATCATGCTCCCCACCCTGCACCTTTGATCACACAACTGTGGGAAGGCAGTTGCAAAAATACCCTGAAACCTGTTATCATTCACACCGATGATTCATGTATCGGTCAGGCAGGGCTGAAAGGCTGAAAGACACGGAGCTGTGTATGGGGTATGGTAGGTTTGTCACAGAAGAAGGAAACACAGCCCCACATCTCCCCTTTGGACCTTCTCCTTGCAAGAGTTGCCCAGGTTCTGCCTTGGCTCAATAGCTCTTCCCAGACACTTCTTGGGTCTTTCTCATTACGCATGGGTGTGGTACGCTGGGGTGGTGCATTTGGGTTTGCGTGTTACCGTAGCAGAGGCTGGGGCTTCTCAGGGCTGACGTTTCTCTCTGATTTCAGGAACTGTCCTTCGCCTTTTAAAAGAAAGAAAGAAAAGCAAGGTAAGGATTTGTGAAAATGCTTTAAAGGACAAGAAGAGGTGGAGTGACTGAGACCCTAGTTAGCTGACGTTAGTCAGTGCTGACTGTGAATTGGGTCCCTGAGGCTGAGGTCCCCCTCCCATACCCTTTGGTACCTAACCTTCCTCAGGAGAAGTTCGGCAGAAGCAAGAGGCAAGATTTCTTCAAAGCTTAAAGCAAGGGATGTCATGTGCTATGGGACTTGGCAAGGGGGAGGGAAGGGACTTTAAAGCAGTATCTTTAAAATACCAGAATCTTGCATCAAAACATGAGTACTCTCAAGTGGCAGCATAGCAGAAACTTCATCAAACTCCTCTAAGAGCTGCAAACAACGGTCTACATCAGTCCCTCAGAATAAAGCACATTCCCTAAGTAGCTCTGCTGTGTCCTGTGGCCTTTGGACCATGCTGGGCAAAATACGTTTGCTGGGCAGCAGAGGAAATAACAAAGTTAAAACTGGATCTGACTTCGCCAAGGGGCTGACAAGGAAGCTCTCTGTGCTGCGTCTGTCCTAGGTTCTGCCAAGAACATTGCGGCCCACAGCATGTTGTCATCCTGGGAAACCTTATTTTTTCCAAAGAAACAAGCCCAGTCTTTCTTCTTGGAGGAGAGCCTCAGCATTAGGGTTGAGGGTGTCAGATGAAGTGGAAATTGGATTGGTGTCCAGTGGGGAAAGCCCATGGGCCAGTCGCTGCATTTCTGCATTCAGAGGTGCAACAATAAATATTTGTGTTAACCTGATCCACTGATGTTTCTTTTTCAGGAACTAATGTGAGACATGAGACCCAACAGCATCAGCCTGGCAGGAAGGTAAACAGCTTCCCAGAGTTGTTTTCCTAACTGTATATTGAGAAGACAGAGCTGACCACCACTTCCTAGGCTAGATGGGTTGGGAGGACACGGGGCAGCTTATTCAGAGCTGCGAATCATTTCAGCCTGTGTGAGGCTCTAATGGCTGTGGGAACAATGTGCATTGCTGCACGGTGATGTGGGCCCATTTTTTCCCCTAAAGCGCGGTGGGTACAGTAGGATGAAATCTGTCTCTAAGCCTGAGGTGTCAGAGGGATGGATGGTGCTGGGGCCAGTGTGCAGGGTTTCATCTCCTGGTTTGAGGAAGGCATATGTAGCAGCAGCCCAGGGAGCTGATCTTCCAAATCTCTCTCTCCCCAAAGGCTCCAACGTACGAAGATGTCCCAGAGTTTCCAGTCTATGCCACCGTGAATAAACCCACGAGTGTGAGGCAGGATGACAGCATTCATTATGCAGACATCCAAGTGTTCACCAAGGTCCGGGAGCGCTCTGCGGCAGAGGTAAAGAACTTGCAAATGCAGAATGCTACAGAGTATGCCACCCTCAACTTCCCCCGGCCCAGGCTGAAATATGACAGTAAGAATGGGACCCTGGTATGAAGGGCTTGATGGCCCCCTCCTCGTTCAGCAGCAAAAGGACTTCACAGACTTAGAGATGCTGTAGATGCAGTCTCATCGCATGGACACATCATGGCTCCCTGAGAAGGTGCACAGCGACCGTGTCTTCCACCTGCATTCTCTTCAGAGTACACAGACATATTTATTCTCACATGATGAGTAGTTTCCTATTTGATTCTGCCAACAAAAAACACCTCTTCCCTTTGGAAGAGTTGCCTCTGCAGCTGGCAACCCATCTCCTCTCCGCACTGTGAGAAGACAGCTGCTCCTCGGCTGACGAAGGCTAAAACCACAGCTCAGAGCTGCAGTGAGAAAATTCCTGCTAAAAAAAAACAGGAGTGCTGCTCTGCAGGTGAATTTGAGGACACAGCATACAGGACTCAATACTGGGAGAAAAGAGATGGTGCCACAGGATTTTCTATCAATGTCAAGAAAATTCTGCAGTGCGCAGAATGGCATGTGGATGATACTGTGAAGAACCTTCAACAGTGTCTACTGCAATGTCTTCCTCCAACGCCTGCCACTGTAACTTAACAGTGTCTACTGCAATGTGTTCCTCCAACGCCTGCCACTGTAACTGCAGCCATGCACTATGTGCATCCCCTTTTCTCAAAAAGCAGTGTTCTACAACCGTGCACAGCATACTAAAACCAAGGAGAGAAATGCAGAATTAACTGAGTGGTACAGAAAAATTTTTCACTGAAGGGCTGTACAGATACGCATCCTCACCCCAGCATGCACGGAAGCGAGCAGTGAGCTCTTGGCTCTGAATGGAAATGAAACAAGGCGTATTTGCAATTTCACTGCAAGGCAGCCATCTAAAAGTCACTGCCTGTATTTAGGGCAGTTATCCAGTCCTTAGACTACAGCAGCTGTTGCATGTCTGAGGTACTGGGAATGAACTCTGGTCAGCTTTAGAGAGGGCTTTGGACTTCTCCATTTTTTCTTATTTCATACTGTCAGCCTTAGTTATAAACCCCGGTAACATAGAGCACACACCGTGTGGTGCTTGCTGTTAACCCGTCCAGATACACCTTTGAGCATTTGTTTATGAATTTAAACTAGTGTTAGTAATGCAGTATAGCAATTGTCCAAAAGACTTCTGCCACTGGACTGAATTTGGCAGTTGCAGCACTGGCAGTTGAACAGGGCTCCCAAGCACTATCTTGAGGCACTACATCAATACTTGGCACATTCTGTTCCTAAATAATGGTCTGCATAGCTAAATGCAGACAGTGGGAAAACCTGTTTATTGACAGCGCTTAAAAATGGACATCCTGGTACATTTAATAACATACATATTTTTGCATATTATGGCTCAGCTAAATGTAAAAAGCCTGAAGAAGTCCTGCTCACTAAAAAAATAAAGCTGGTATGGGCAGTATTTGCAAAGATGGAAGTGTTTTGAGGACCAATCCTACGATTTTTCTACCTTTTTGCCCATGCTGTCCAGTAGATCTCAGCAGGGCTACTGTAAGGCCAGAGTAACACTGGCAGGAGAAGGCTCCTTTTTTTATAATGGATACAGTATATTTTTCTACCTGAAAAGGGTTATTTTGCCCATGCTATCCAGCTGACCTCAGTGGGACTATCCTAAGTCTGCAGTAGAAGGTTCTTCATTTATAATGGGTACAGAATTATGTTATTAGAAGGACTGGTTTTTTGAGTGCCAAGGATTTCTGTTTCTGCTTCTCCACGCTCCTTTCTGTACTCCATGCCTAGCATGAAAACCTCTCCTTTGGACTGAGGAGGATTGAATGGGCACAGGATTTACCTACAAGAGTGTGTCAGGGAGGCATGGGACATGCTAGCACTCGGTCCTGCCAGTACAGCTGTCCGAGGGGCAGCCAGGGACACAGATCCAGATCTGGTTCGTGCTGGGCAGTAGTTATATACCTCCTTGCACTGAATTGCTGGTACAAGAACTAGAAAGGGACACTAGCTTCAGTTCTAGTCAAGCCCGCCGCATCATATGAAGAAATTGGACTTTTTAGAAATAGTATTAAATATGGACTATTGTTCAGGAGACGGGAGGTTTTCTAGAAGGTGCAGAATCCAACAGGTCAATTTTTAGATCAGTTTATGTGAAACAGCCCATTATTGCAGTGGCACGCAGCGTGTGGTACTGATGATTTTTCTCACCCAGCAGCAGAGCTGGGGCCAGGGACAGCAAGCTGCACAGACGCTAAGGTCAAGCTCCTGGGCCCGGCGTGGTGTAGATTTGCACAGCCATCAGGTTAAACCAGTTTTGCTGTGGACGTAAGTAGGACTGGGTTTGGCTCAGAGGAACTTGCACTCATTTCGTCACATCACTTAGTTCTGCTCTGTGGATCAGCCTATTTGTATTCTGAACTAATGGAAGCTACAGTAGAAACTATCTTCCACTGAGTGCCTCAGGGCCTGGAACGGGCCTTCAGCTCCGATTCCCTAAGAAGCTCCAGCCTCTCTACGTAGCTAGTACTGGAAGTAGAGTGGATCTTGGAGATAATCAAACGCTCTGCATAGGAACAGGAGTAGTACAGTATTTTTGCCTGTTTACCAGGCGTTGAATAGATCAAATGTGGAAGCCGCATGTTCTGCAATACAGATTTTTCTGAAGGACTTGGTTCTGCACTGAATATTAAAAGCTTCCAACCGCGTCTCTCCTGTGTCTCCCGGCGTTGTTACGTTTAGGAGTTAAACGAGTGTTAATGTATCAATGTTCCTTGCACATTAAAGGTGTCATTTTTAGTTCTTACTAATAAATTTGCACTCTTTGGGGTAGGCCGTTGCCCGCCTGCTGCGCCGGGGCTCTGAGGGCGCACAGGCAGCGCCGGGTGAGGGTCTGCAGCGCCGGGGCCCACCCAGACCGAGGGCTCCTGCCCCATGGGAGGCGGTGCCGCTGCCTCAGGCAAACCGCGTCGGAGAAGAGCGCGGGAGCGGGTGCTGACCGCCCTCTGCCCCCG
>NW_010272022.1:0-206 GCF_000690775.1 Eurypyga helias
GGCCGGGGTGAGTTCCCGTGAGGATGGGGCCGAGCAGCTGTTAAAAAGTGACAGTTTTGGGAGCGTTTCTGATATTTTGGCGCACGGGTGGGCCCACGGTGTAAGAGAGGAGCCGTAACATAGCCGCCAGGCCGGGGGGGGAGCCGAAGCATCCTTTTCCAGGGGAGAGGGGGAAGTGGGGTGTTTCCAGCTGGTCCCTGATCCAT
>NW_010272022.1:296-1204 GCF_000690775.1 Eurypyga helias
AGGGGGAAGTGGTGTGTTTCCAGCTGGTCCCTGATCTATCCATGTCTGGAGCTTGAAAACGCAAGAGGAGACTGGGTAAAGACCAGGTGAAAAAGATAAATGAGGGTAAATCCGATGTAACGCTTCGCCGGGGGCCGGAGCCGGCGCTTTGAAGTGGAAGAAATTAAACCCACGATGAAATATTTTCCCTTCTCTTTGAAAACCCCGAGCCCTCCCAGCTCCCTCTTACGCCAGCTCCGGCGCTGTAAGGAGGTTGCTCGGTCGCAGTCCTTGAAATGATAAATCCCAGGAATTAGCTTGCCGTGAAGGTGGGATCCTGGTGCGTTAAAAAGCTTAATCCAATCTAAATCAGGATTAACACCCAGAGAATTTCAGTGAGCAGCTGGCTCTGCTGCCAGTGGGAAGTTTGTTTTTTTACAAAACCACTTCACCGTGGGTTTGGCCGCAGATTAACGGGGTTGGTTTGTTTCAGGTACGGGATCTGAAGGCATTTGTGCCTGGAGCCACGGAAGATAGATGGACAAGCCAAGCAACTTCTGACTCGGCATCGTTTTCTGGGATAAAATTATATGGCAATGTATCCTACAAGGTAACGTAGCCCCTCGCTGCGAGGGCTCCTTCGCCTCGGCCTCCGTGGGGTCGGGAGGGTTTACCACTCCGGAGCTTCCCTCCCCCTGCGATTTAGGGGAATCAGCACCCCCCCGCCCCCCGCAGCACACCCCGGGGTGGGAATCCGGCTGGTGCCGCGTTTGGGTTCAACCTCCCCTGTGCAGCCCGGCCTGCGAACGGGGAAGGGGACGGGGGGCGAAAGGAGAGCTGGGATTAGGGAGGTTTCAGAGGACGCTGAGCCAGCAGCTCTCCGCGCGGGATGCTCCGGTGTCCGCAGCTGTGAAATCCCCGCTGGAGTA
>NW_010272023.1:0-232 GCF_000690775.1 Eurypyga helias
CCCTACCCACGCACACGAGCAACCACCCTTTCTCCCCTCCCCACTTCCCCCCGAGACAGACAAGCTCCATCGAGTCGATCTGCACGAGCGCTTTCATCAACGGCATTTCAGCCCCAAGGCCCTGCTCGGTGCAGTGGTAGGGGGTGAGTGCCAAGCTTCTGGAATCCAGGAGGGATTTATGGGGCGGGAAGCACAAAGGTCTCTCCCGATCTGCCCTGCACTGGTCCCCAAG
>NW_010272024.1:0-1365 GCF_000690775.1 Eurypyga helias
TTCCGAACAACATCTTCTCCCCTGTCAGGCTCTGAGCGTCAGCCCTAATCCTGACTGACAGCAGCCATTTAGCACCCGGATTTGTGGGCTCCTGGAAGGAGCCTCCATTCATCTGCCCCTTAATCAGCTCCGTCTTCCCCTCGGAGCCAGGATGCCTCATTAAACCCCCGTCACACCAGGATGCCGCTCGGTGAATCCCACTGCCATGCGAGCTCTTTGATCCTTCCCTCACGGGTGGCGTCGGCCCACGCGTCTGTCACAGACGCCACCTCCATCCCACCCCCCACCTGGCCACGGGTGACAGGGACGGTGACAGCCATCAGCATCCCGCGGCAGTGCCAGCACCCGCCCAGCCCTCTCGGCTTTCACCGTCCCTGCGGATCTGATGTCCTTGTCTTTGCGCTTCCCCGCGGGTCCCCGGGGGATAAGAGACCGTCAACCAGGCGGAACAAGCTGTGCCGGGTCCCCTCGGTGGGGGGGGTGGTGGGTGAGACCCCAAGGTCCATCCTGGCCGTCCCCGTGCCCGTCTCTGCGGCCAGAGCTGGGGATGCTGCTGCCTGCACGGGTGGAAAAGGGGGAAAAGGGAGGAAAGGAAGAGGGAAAAGGGAGGAGAGGGAGGGGAGAGCACAGCCTGCCCACCATGGCCCTGCTCCCGTGGGAGCCCTGGGCTGGGTCCTGGCTCTGCATCCTGGGACAGGGATGCTCCGCACCCCAGGGGATGGATGCTCTGCATCCTGGGACAGGGATGCTCCGCACCCCAGGGGATGGATGCTCTGCATCCTGGGACAGGGATGCTCCGCACCCCAGGGGATGGATGCTCTGCATCCTGGGACAGGGATGCTCCGCACCCCAGGGGATGGATGCTCTGCATCCTGGGACAGGGAAGGGGAGCTCTAACCCTCGAGTTCCCGCAGACGCGCTCCTCTCCGGATCATTTCCCTACCACAAATCCCCTGGACACCCAACATCAGGCCTTGGCAATGCAACAGCTAGCACAGCTCGGGGCGCTCACCCCCCATTCCGAGGGATGGACGCTGTTCAGGAGCCAGTGCAGCGCTCAGGGAGCCCTGGGGCTGGCTGCAAACAGCCGTGGAGCTGGGCAGGAGGGTGGATGCCGGGGGACTCCTGCTCCTGGTGCGTGCAGGGAAGCTGGTGTGGAGCACAGTGACCAGCTGCAAGGGGTGAGCCTGGGTTTGGGGCACCGTGAGCAAGGAGGTAAAACACCCCGGTGATAGGAAACATCCCTCCGAGGAGACCCGGGATGGGGATGAGCATCCCCAGGCAGACACAACCAGGGCTGTGCCTGCACAGCCACGCAACAGGCTAAAAACCAGCCCCCGGGCCTGGGATGGGGGTCCCGGCCGC
>NW_010272025.1:0-3842 GCF_000690775.1 Eurypyga helias
AAAAAAAAAAAGATCAGTTGAAAGCAGGAAATAATTTTGTTATGCCTAGATAAGGTATATTAATCTCCGACCCATTAACCAAATAAAGTAAGTTTCATCATTCAGAAAGCACTGAAGTACTTGGCAAATAAACCCTCTCAGACTCCTAATGCTCCATCTGTTTCACTGAAAAGCAAGTTGGTGCTGATCCAGATGCCAGGTCACTCGGCCCTGGCCAGAACAGTACAACAGAAACAGGGCTGCCCGTGACTTCTTGGCTTCCTGTCTCCTCACTGGGAGAGAGTGCTGCTATCATTCAGTTTAAATGTTCGTTTTTAAAAAAAAAAAAAAAAGTACGGACAACTCAGTGGCATGTGGCTCAATCCACCTACAATTTGGGGAGCAGTGTTTCTCACCCAAGCACTGGAAGCTCCATTGCGTGCCCTAATGTGCTGGCCCCGTGCTCCTTCAGAAGACCCACCTACGCCAGGAGTACCAGACATACCTTTCGCCTCCTTGCAGAAGTGGCAAAAGAGCCGGAGTTCCTAGGATTCTGCCATAGAAGGGATGGGGAAACAAGCTCTCTCGCCAGGCAGAAGGTACCAGTGCAGGGGCGAGATGAACTATGGGGAGTCTTACGAGTGTTCCCAGTTTACAGGGCACAGGCAAAGGTCAAGCAAGAGAAGGGGGGAGCAGGGAGCAAATGGAAAACACATTTAAACTTTCACCAATGAACCCCCAAATCCTAGGATTCTGCCATAGAAGGGATGGGGAAACAAGCTCTCTCGCCAGGCAGAAGGTACCAGTGCAGGGGCGAGATGAACTATGGGGAGTCTTACGAGTGTTCCCAGTTTACAGGGCACAGGCAAAGGTCAAGCAAGAGAAGGGGGGAGCAGGGAGCAAATGGAAAACACATTTAAACTTTCACCAATGAACCCCCAAATCTCTACTTGCTTAATTACCAGGAATAAAAGTAGACTGTGGAGAGGGCTGCGATACCACGAGACAACTCAGTGAGTCACAGTATGCCATCACTCTGCAGTTCCCAGTCTGAGACACCAGAAAAACCTTTTCCAAGTGGTACTTGCGCTGGCTTTGGCTGGAGGGGAGGCTGCCCGGGAGGCAGGGGTGGGAGCTGCCAGCTTGCTGCGAAGCATTCACATTGTGCTGGGCCATCAACGCCTTCAGCTCCTGCAAAGAGAAATACCCAAAGAGCTTTAACGCGTCACTGCGACGTAACCTACCATGCTGTCTGTTCCAGATGCTCCAACTGTACTTGTTCTCAGATAAAGAGGGAGAATATTGCCCAGAGAAGCTGTGGATGCCCCATCCCTGGATGTCTTCAAGGCCAGGTTGGATGAGGCTTTGAGCAACCTGGTCTAGTGGAAGGGGCCCATAGCAGGGGGGTTGGGACTAGATGGTCTTTAAGATCCCTTCCAACCCAAACCATTCCATCATTCTATGAATATAGTCCAATTTCCATGCTGTTCTGAAACGCTGGATTTCCAAATCTGCTGACTATGACAGCAAGCAACAAAAGCATTCCCAATGCTGTGCACATTCTGGCAGAATGTACTCAGAGTCTGTTATTGTATGTATTAGACCCTGTGAGAGAGAGGACTCTTGGGCAACACATAAAAGCCAGTCACAATTATCACCAGATCAATGCAGTTCAGAAAAAAAACAAACTGCCAAGTATTACACGCAGCTAAACCACAAGAGAAAGTCAATTAGAACCATTTTCCAGAATACCCCATAAAAAAATAAAAGCCCAAGTTTCAACAGAAAGGGCGTTGCAGGAAACAAGTCAGTCTATTTAACGATGACGACCCTGTTCTTGTAAACCCAGGGCAGCAAATTCCAGGAACAACACAAGTCTCAAGAGCTTGAGCGCTGTTTTCTGCTATCTTCTCCTCTCCCCCCTTCACCCTCAAGTGAAGAATGAGCAAGGATGATATAAGGCCAAAGGCACCTTATATCAGCCACGAGGTATTCCTAGGATTCCTGTTTCCGCAGGGAGCATCTGCCTGAGGTGGGTATGCGAGCAGTTGCATCGGCATATTGCGAGTCTCCCAGGAAGCGTGTTGACCAACTTGTGGTAATCCAAGGGCAAAACCAAGACAGTGCAGAACCCCAGGGATAATAGAGGGAGTGTATATACTAGGAAAATTGCTACTTAACTTTCTGCTGTCTGTGCAACATAGATCATGCTTCAAACACTATTTAATTTTTAAACAATTAAGGGCGGTGAGAGTGATATTGCAAATATATTAGGAGATAGCAAGCTAGCTTCAATACTGAACCAGCCCCTACCACTTAACTCGTGACTAAGCAAAGGCAGCAGTTCTCAAAGATCAAGCTCTACATTAATAAT
Source organism: Eurypyga helias (assembly GCF_000690775.1). Lineage (NCBI taxonomy): Eukaryota > Metazoa > Chordata > Aves > Eurypygiformes > Eurypygidae > Eurypyga > Eurypyga helias. The sequence continues at coordinate 2,354 of NW_010272025.1, forward strand.
TAGCAAGACCTATAACTTCTGGAAACTGCTCAAGAGGAGAGCGATTCTAATATGTGCAGAGGTGTGATCCGTTTTGCATCAAGCTCTTTGCAAAAATTCCTCAAGGGAGTAAGAATCAAAGCTGAAGACTCAAGGTGATCCCATTAGAGCAAGCAAAGACAAAACAACCTGAGGAGGAAGAAGAGGTGTGAGGGACGTCAGGATGCTTACAATGGAAGCTATAGCTTCAGGCTTAGCATAAGCAGTCAATTCAAACACCAGTAACTTACAAGAAAGTGACTTTTAATCAAAAATTTAATAAACTCCTTATTTCTAAAAGGCAGGAGGATACCCCCACCTCTAAGGATCAGAAGAGACTGAACTTATTTGCTGCTCTGAGGAGCTTACAAACCCCTCCTTACCCCCTGCACTCAACAGGCCACTTTTAGACAGGTTATTAAGAAGGAAGCCAGGCAATTAAAGCCACAAGGACTATTAGCACAATGCTTACATTTAAACCCTGTGGACAAATCCAGCAGAATTGAGAAGTCTTACTGGAGGCACATTACCAAGGTGATTAAAAATGTTGCACTGCACAACAAATTCCACTTATTGAGCTCAAAAGAACACTCTTCTGGTTGTGGTAAGCCTATCCCTTCCTTTAGGATGCTTCGCAGAGTTCTCCTGATGCCTGGCGTTGACTAAGGGCCTCGAGGGCACGCTTGTCTCTCCGCACACGCTGTGACTGCCTTCCGGATTTCGGCTTGAACGAACAGTCACACAGGTTGGGGAAAGAAGAGGATACACAGCAGAAGCCTTCCCGAGGAGTATGCATGAGAAGCAGAAGAAGGAGAGCACGACAAATAGGAAAGGGAGAGAGTCAGCTACAAGAAATTCAGAACAGTTTTGAGTGTTATGTTGCCGACTTAGTAGTCGATATGAAGCTTCAAAGACAAGGCAATTAGAGACATGACTGTCATCTCTGGCTGTGCTCCCCCAGACCTCTTGCAGAAGTCCCACCGGCTATCTTGCGCTACGCAGCCCCGGCCTCGCGTTCAACACACGCGTGACTCTCAGCTCAAGCTGTGGCGCAGCACTACAGGCATTCCACCTTCCTTTGGTGCAGGGTCAAACCCCCTCAAAGGGGCAGGCAGCATTTTTAATCCACCTCACTCTAAGGAACAGCTGAATGAAATACCAGCTTCTGCTTAATAGATCTTCCCCAGACATCACCTGGAGGTGAACACAGAGATCACAAAGATTTTTATGCAATAAAAATTACTAAGTAAAGCCTAAATTTTTTCTAAAAGTTCACAAATTTATTGCTATTTTGCCATCCAATTCTTTTTGAAAATAATCTGTTTATAGAAAAGCTTTTCCAATACACTGCGCAATATAACCTGACCTCTGCAAGGATCATGATTCCACTTGTTTCTTCTCCAGCATGCCATCTCCTGTCATTTCCCTGCCCATCCTCCCTTTACTGCTCCATCCACAGACAGCTACTCTT
>NW_010272025.1:3873-13617 GCF_000690775.1 Eurypyga helias
ACATCATCTCCGACCCCAGCTGATCAGTGGGATTAATGCCAGAAGCCAGAGACAGTTTGCTAGCATCAGCCAACTTTTATTGAAAATCCTGGCAGTTTCAGGAGTGCTGCAGTAGCTCACATCGAGTCCCAAGTTCTTTGTGCTCACAAAGGAAAAACTTCAGGCAAAAGTAAAGCTTCAGTGGCCCTGCTTCCCAAATTCAAGTCTGAACCTGCCCTGCAGTGTGCAGCATATAGCTCAGCACAGCACACTACAGGTTTACACATAAAACCAGTACTGCTGCGAGCTTTCTTACAGACTTTTAGTTGGCTACCAACCCTCTCTCCCCTCAGTTCCTTTCCTCGTCTATCTTCATATAGCTAAAGACCTAAAACCATCCCTTTTCTAGCCTCAGTCATCCTAAATACTTCAATAACACAGTACAACAGGCAAGAGCAGGGAAAAAAGCATATCAACCTAAAAAAGGTCGTGACTAGTGCCCTGACTGCTGATGAGGCACAACTTTCAAGCACATGAGCAACAAAAAAGCATTCACACAATGACTTTCAGGGGGAAACCGATGGCATTTGCTTTAAGTCTCCAGGCACCGAGGTGTGTATGCATCCAATGAACACCCTAACTACTCCAAGAAAGTTCTGTGCAACTGAACTTTGCCGTATCGAATGCCCCTCTGAGCGTAGCTGTTTGGCACATTCCTTTTGTAGTCCCACAGCCCTTTGTTTTCTATACTGATGTACAACTTTACATGCTGACTGAGCAGGTTGCCCTGTGCCCTCAGTAACACAGCTTGCTGAAAGGATGCTGGGCAGCAGCCTCAAGATGCAACAAGGCAAAATCCCATAAGAGAGTAGGAAAAAATTTCCCAGGGAGGATGGTCAAACAGTGGGATGTCCAGGGAGGAGGTGTGATCTGCTTGCATACACTCAAAACCTGGTGTGACAGTGCCTGGGGCGACCCAGCCCAATGCTGAAGTTACCAACTGGGGTCCCTTACAACCTAAACGATTCTGTGTGAGTAGCTGCTTTACTGGATGACCTCTCTAAGAGAAGGAAATTATACTCAAAATATAATCAAACATCTTAGGGTTATTCCAGACTTCCTACTGATTTTCTGCTCCACAGCAAATTGTTTTACTTTCAGTTTATTCGTAGTATAAACAAGCACCTTAAGATTGCTTCTAGCATTCACATCAGCCACTACAGGACAGTGATGAATGCAGCATAAATACTGAAACAGAGCTTAAAGAACACAGGGTACTTAATCTTTATAACATGTGACTTCGATTCAGTTAGAGTGGGTATTCTATCATTTAGCACCAAAAGAATTGCGGGAAGACATTATGGACCTGTGGTTTTATCTTATTCATGTTTTTCTTAAGACAGAGTTTAAAGTGGACCAATTTTCTTATTAGCTCTGAGGAGCATACAGCTTCATGCAGGAATTGAGGCAAGCAATTTATAAAGCCTTATCTTACATCACACAGGAAGACGCCAGCAAAGAGGATGTGGCTTAATGTACTGAGATGAATAGCCAAGGCTATAAAAAGAGCAGAAGTAGAGAAATGCATAAAATTAAGCGAGTTACTAGAGAGTGGGAGATTAGATATCATCTACTTCACACCACAGGAAAAAAAAAAGTAGCAAACTGGCTACAAAACAGGCTACTGGAAAGCCTAGCACTGGTGGAACATGCCAGATAATTCACCGTTGGGAGCACTGGCGAAGCCCACAATTTATAGGAAACCTGCAAAAGCAGCTGTGGTGGATTACAAAACATCGCAGTATTGCACAAGGCAGAGAGGCAGCAGGCCTTTATTTTCAATAATTTGTATTCTCAGGGGACAGAGGTGCCTCAGCAGCTGTCAGCCCATGCACATGGCCTGCCCTGTTCCGGGCCAGGTCTCGCAAGGTGCTGAAGTAGGATGTTCATAGAATCACAGAATGGTTTGGGTTGGAAGGGACCTTAAAGATCATCCAGTTCCAACCCCCCTGCCATGGGCAGGGACACCCCCCACCAGACCAGGTCGATGTTGACTGACTTCACCAAAAAATTACGCGTTTCTTAGTTGGTTTGTTTTTGCAAATAGCCATACCTCTTCACAAACCACTTCTCAAAGGCTCTCGACCGACTAGTCCCACTACAGGTTTACTACAGAGATTTTCAAAGCTTATTTTTGAAGCAGTTAAGAGAAAGATGAGGTGAATCAATTTGGTGCTGTATTACCAGGCCTTGCCAGGCACAAAACCCAAGGAGGAACCTGCAACATAAGCAGCCAAAAAACACTTCGCTGTCAAGCTGTACTTGGAACTTTAAGTCTTAGAAGCATAAAAAACCCAGTCGGAATATGCGAATGTCAGTGTTACACATCAAAATGCCAGCCTAGGATGTTTAAGATGCTCCTGCTGATTCACCAGTTAGTTTACGAAATCTTGCTGCTTATTAAAACTGGAAGCCTGTCTTCTTTCCTCTAAAGGAGCATGCAAAAGACAGGTTGAAGGGTACCCTGCACGCGTTAGTAGCAGGAGACTCACCTGAACTTGCTTGCGGAGTTTGCTGCATTCGTCTGTCAAAACCTGCAGCTGGAGACGGCTCTGTGCAGATTCCAGCTCTGCCTGTCTCCGCAACATCTGCTCCTTTTCTAAAGAGCTGAAGAACGAGAGACAAGCAATCCTTAGGACTAGGTATTACCTAGGACACTCCTCTGGGATGTCTACTCCCATCCCCAGACTTCACCCCAGTACAGGTCCCATTGAGGTAAATTCAGAAGGAGCAGAACATCTGGTACCACACTCACCCAGTACATTCACCTCGAGATGTTCTCGGCTGTGCAACTGCACTGCGTGACTCACCCAGTGTTCCACTAAAGGGCCACCTTTCTCCTTACCCTCTCCACAGGTGCTAATTTAGCAGAGGGGACTGAAAGAGGACACTCGCTTTTCTTTCACCTTTACCTTCCCTGCAGATGCAGGTCAGCAAATCCTACACCACTGACGTGCGTGTAATGCCCCATGGCAGCAATACAGCTGATCGTAATGCAGCAAGGTCTCCAAGCTGGTTTCTACTACCAGCAACCAATTTTGGATTTCAGCAAAATATAGCTTTATCAGAAAGACGGAGAGAGATGAAACCTCTGTGAACACCCATACAGAAGCCACATTACTACATCCCCTCGAGCCTAAAAGAGGGTGCACGCCATTCAGCAGCGGCAGTTCTGGTAACATACCTGGATTTCTCTTTCGTACGTGCTTTACGTAAGAAGGAATAGTTAAAGAGGGGAAAGAAACACCAGCATTCCTGTGATTCCTTACAATTATCTGGACGCTTGGTCTATAACACTGACAGCTGCATTCTGCACTTCAAATCCTGCAAGATTCCAGTTCTTTCCATAGTGCAGGTACCTTCCAAATAGCCATACCCAGCCTCGCATGCTCACCAGGCACAGAATCCTGTCATTCCCCTAGAGCTTCTTTGCACGATTTTTTTGTTGTTGCGTAAGAAAAAGGTGAAGCGTTATGTTTAACCACCGCAAACACATTCTTCACACAAGTACCCAGAGCCTGAAGGCTGGCTTTTTTCAACGTGAAGAACAAAACCCATGGAACCGAATTCAAGGCTACGTTCAAACACGACTGATGCGTGCGCCAGCATTCACGTTTGTCCCCGGCTCGTGGCTGCGGGGCACGCAGCCGCCTCGCCAGCAACTTAACCGGACTGACAGGCAGCCGTTGCTGTCTACCTCCCCACAAAAACAGGGGGCACAGGCAGTGCAGGGCAAGCGGGGAAGGGCTGCAGTGAGATCCTGAGACACAAGCAGCAGCTGGACAGCTATGTGTCTGTCGTGAGACACAAGATTTAAACATCTAAATGCCTCCTGGGATTCTGGGGAAAAAAAAAAAAATCTGATTTATCACTTGTTTTGCAGCGTTGATCCAGTAAAAAAAGCACAATCCTTCTAAAGGTAGAGTTCACTGCCTTCAGGCAGCAGCAATCTGGACAGAAGAGATATTTTCCCTTCTTGAGTGACTCCTCAATCATTTGTGATTAATAATTACCAGGCTAGTGAGGTTTCTGTTGAAAGAACAGCAGTACAGTTACAGACATCTGAAGATGACCCCAATTAAATTCTATTCACTGCAAGATTCAGAACTCTGATTTCTGCAGCCTTCTCATTTCAGCACAGTATCTGTTGACAGCATCTTACAGAAAAGAAATTAGTCCCCATTTTCATACCTGCTTTGATTTTTTTTTTCCCCCTCCAGTAAAAAGTCTGCCTTGAAGGTGGAGAGGGAAGCAGAGTCCCAGTAATGCTTGCTGACCTTTTGTAAGTAAAGCTACATGAAGAGTTTGACAAAGCAAGATGGAAAGTGATTCATACGAGAGATTACTCTGTTTAATGCATGCAGAAGAGATGGCAGAAAAGGTCAGCTATTCCCCCCACCCCATTTCCAACTCACTTTCCTCATCTAACGATGTATTAGCATTATACAGCTTTTTGGCAGCGACTCAGCGTGTTCTCCCGCGATGACATTTCGGGATGCAGCACAAGACAGTGTTTGCTCTTTCAGTGCCACAACATGCAAACTCAAGAACTCTGCTCCAAAAGACAATTTTCCTTCCGGGTGAGACATGTGCAGGATGGCAAGGCCTTGGTTTAAGGATCTGATGATCCTTAAACCATGATAATCCCCAAGGAACGCACAAATTGCTTTAGACAACACAGGAAATTAAAGGCCGAGGTAGAAGCCAGACTGCAGCTTCCAAGGGCATGCAGGCAGAGGTATCTTCACGTGGAGACGCCGTACCTTTTCATGCGTTCCTGTTCACTGGTATCGAGCGCTTTCAAAGTGCGAGCATACAGGATCACAATGTCAGAGCGCTTCGCCTTCTTATTGCACTGAAAGAAAAGACAAGTTCAGCTCATCTACATGAATTTAACTATCCAAACCACGCATCCCTACAAGTTGCTAGGTCTTATTTTGAAAAATCCTTCTAGCTTTGAAGGGAGGGGTTGTCTGTGTGAAAACAACGCCACAAAACCACAAACGTTGGGGAGATCCAAGACAAAACACCAGACCAACCTCTGTTTTGAAAACATCAAGCATGGCTGCTTGGCCAGCAGACCACGATTTAGGAACACCCGAGTATACTCCCAGCTTGGTTATTTACCTACTCTATCCCTTCAATCAAATCCTACAGGTCCAAATCCATAAAAGCATTCCAGTGTCAGTATGAAACAGACATCCCACTCATTTCAGTGACACACGCAGAGTCAGATATTTCAATGCCTTTGTGCATCTGGCTGGGACTATTCAGTACTTCAAATTCCCCTTAAAAACAAGAGAATAGCAGCTCTGAGTGGGGACCTGGAAGAAATTATGGCATCCACAAGCATACTACTCTGCAAATATACTTTGTTGATCAGAAAAGCAGCAGCAAATACTCAGATCAAGTAACCTCCGCTGAACCTTAAATTACTACGTGCACTTAAAATGCAGGGTTCTCTATTATTTAGTGCCACAAAGACATCACAGGCGATCAGACAGCTCCCCTCCCTTCGTAAAGAGCTGTCTTGCAGAGCAGTAAGTGGCTAAGGTGGCTTCCCTGGCAGCCAGCAGCTGCTGATGGCAGGATCAGGAATGCTGCAATTTCACAGTAACGTGCACTCAAGCCACTTAGCATGCAGGGCACCACGCACAGCAACTCTGTGCTTTTCAATTAGAGAACGTCCTGTCGCAAGGGGCAGTGGCTGAAAGCGAAGGGAAGATGATTTAGCCGCAAGGTTCTCCTCAGAGCGAGATGTCCTCCTAGGAAGTTTTCAGAAATTACAACCCCGGAGGAAAAAGAGGGAGCAAGCATTCCTTACGAGTTGTTAGGGTTCAAGAAGAGAACAGTCACAAAATTCCAAAGAGCAAAGATGCTGGGAAGGTCTCTGAGAATTCTGTCTGGGCCTGGAGCCGGTGAAGAAAAGCTTGCACGGGGTTGATGGGAATAATCAAAAGAAGGTTTGGGCCTTCGCTATGGCAAGAGTGACTCTTCAGGTTTAATCGCAGTGCACACCGACAGGAAGTTTCTTGTGGAGAGGAGGGAATCCTGCACAAAGTCAAGTACGACTACGGAAGCTCTCAAAATGACAAAGCCAAAGAAATCCTGGGCTTCCAGCCACCGACTTGCAAAGTGGCAGAACTGAATCCTATTTACAAGGCACTCGACCTATTTTTTGTCAACATTCCTTTCTAGGGAAAAGGAATAGGGAATGGAAGCACATCACAGACACTTAGACCTAATCGAAAGAGATCAGTATTACCCATGGAAACAAAACCGAGAAGAGCAACTTAAAAGGCAGATCTGCCACTGGCAAACGGCATCAGAGGATGCAACTCGTTTGTCAGACCGCTCTCTGCAAGCTGCCTCAGCAACCCGATCTGCTTAAAGGCTGCAAAAGCAGAAGCAGTTCAAAGCAAGATTAACCGACTGAAAACAGTTCTCAAACAGATTTCTTGCCCAATAGCATATTCTTTATCCTTAATTAATTGCTTCTAGGAATCCATCTGCCATTCCCACACTCCAGGACCACAGTACAGTCTTCTGAAACCAATTACAGGTTTAGCAATTGATCCCTCAAACTTCTGAGTTGCTACTCACAAATGCTTTACTTCAGGGAGAAAACCCAAGTCAGAATCCTCCCCTAAAAGCAGCGCTAGTTGTTCCTGGCCTGGTTACAGCAAAATAATGGTGATTTTTGTTATTTCTGACAGCAGGCAAAGGTGGGTTCCCCACACAGCAAGCGGCTGTAAGAGTTACAGTGCTCACGCCTGCACCAGAAGTTACCCGACAGCAAGTCCTTTCCACTGCGTGTAAATGTGTGTTTTACCTGGGGGCACTTCCCTGCCTGGCCCTTGAGCCACCTGTCAATGCAGGTGTAACCGAAGAGGTGTCCACAGCGCAGCGCTGAGAGACGGTGGTCGCCGGCGTTGGTCCACTGCTCAAAGCAGATGGCACAGGTATCCCCCTCCTCCTCATCCAGCACTGCAACGGGAACTGATGGCTCCTGTTTCTTTGGTGGAGTTCTCTAGGAGTAAAAAAAGAAAGACACACAACTTTTTTAGAGAAATACAGAATTTACCATATTTAATCTGCTTCTAAAAGCATTTAGGTCGTCTTACCTGCTTTTGCTGGACTTCAGTCTCTTCCTCTTCGTAACTTCCATGTTCTGCAGGAGCTTGAGATAAAGCTTGAGGTGGCTCTGCTTGGACCTGACTGGAAACTAAAGAAAGCGTAGCTTAGATGAACTGGCACATAATGGGGGGAAAGGAGTTCTACCAACTGATGGGAAATCATCAGGGCATAAGGTAAGCAGTGCAAGAACGGCACAGCTTCCACACAAAGCTGCAGATCCATGCCCTGGATACTGAACAAACACATCTGTGTCTACAGATCGGCTGATTTAAGGACACAACCCTGCATCATTATGCCCGGAGAAAGACAGACACCAGTATGAAGGAGTTCTTTTGCCGAGGGATCTAAGCACGCACATTTCATGTGCGTGCATTTACTGTATGCTATCTGTCCCTTCACCCTGACTTCAGCAGTTTTCCAGCTGGTAGTTAGCCCAAATATCATTTCTGCTGGGCCATATGTTTTTGTGGTGGGCCTCTGTTAGCCCTTCTGTTGAAGCACAGGCACAGAGAAATGCTACTTTTGAATTAACACCACTAAAAGAGGAGCAGAAATCACGGTCTCCCCATCTCCTGACAAAACAAAAGAGCTGTAAGTCACATTTAGCATTCGAGGCAGATATTTTTGACCCAGTGGAGAAGTATCACCTAACCCTAGCTAACATCAAAGCGTTCGGCCTCTACGGTTCTGACTGAACCGGAGAGAGTGGCTTATAGGAGCAAAACAGACAAGGGAATTCCAGAAAACCCAACAGAGAGCATATGTTTGCACAGTACTAGACAGCACTTAACAGCTTGGGCTCCTGTCACGTGTAAGACTAGCTCAGAGCAAGCGGAATGGATCTGTTCAAAAGATACCTCGTACGTGTACCCTCTAAAAAAGGTGTCACGGTGGGATGGCCAGGTAAAACCAAAACTGAGGGCAGAGTAAAGCATAAGGACACTCCTTAGAGACTGAAGTGAAAACATCATCTTGTTCATATTCCCTGGGCATCAATAACCTTGACTAGCATGTTAAGCATCTGCCACTCTTACATAAACCACGGATGTTCATCACAGTGTCACTGAGGCCTATGAACATGAGTCTGGATAAAGGACTGTGAGCCAGAAAAAGGGGAGGACAGAAAAAGACAGGCAAAAAGCCCACTGTCCTACGTATCTCTACTTCCTTCCTGTCCTAAGAAGCTACAGGAATAAAAACAAACTGAAGCAGACTGAGATCCCAAATAAATAAAAAAAAAATACAGAATCAGATCCTTTTCTGAAAACTGAAAGCACTGCTATCCCCAGAGATGTAACTTCATGTCTTCATTAATATCCCTTTATAATACATAACAGAGGAAGTGTTCTAGGTACTCCTCTCTGCACGTGAAGTGATTCTGAACACTTCCAGGATTACTTACAAGCAGAAGCCTGCAAACAGCAAAAAGATCCTATTTAACGTTAGAGCAGCAATCACCCATTGCTGCCACTGCTCTTAGGAGCTGCTTGCCAGAAAGCCTTCTGCTGGCAACCTGCTCCTGTCAGCTGCGGGCATCATCATCTCTTAGCACCGTCTGTCGTGGAGCTCCGAAGGAATTCCCCACGGAGTTTTGAAGCAGCAAGACGAGTTTCTGCACTAAGCCTTTACACAGCTCAGACAGAGCACAAACCTGCCGAGCTGTCCGCTGGAGCTGTCTCCTGGGCGGTTGGTAGCAGGGGTGCTGCAGCCTCCACCGCCTCCTCCTCCTCAGCAGAACTGCTGCTGTCAGAGTCACTCACTTCTATCGTTTCACCCGAGCCGTGTTCCTGGCTGTCCCTCACAGCTGAGGGCTCCAGATGTGGCGTTGCTCCTGTTGCTGGCTCTTGAGTCCTGCTGAGCTGAAAGTAACTGTCCAATGCTGCCCTAAGTCCAGAAAAGCAAGAAATAAAAACCACAGTTATTTCAGGTAGGCTCAAGGCTCAGCATGTTTCTCCACGCTTTTCTCTACAGTTCCTAGGCTCTGACTGCACCAGGAAGGCACCAAAGGTATCCAGACCTTGTCCAGTCAGCTGGGCAATCCCGTACCGTTGTCCACTTTATGATCAATCAGGAGGGTCACACAACAACCACTGATTTTGCTCAGGTCAAAGAGCATGTCCTCATTACAACAACGGTATCGCCTTCTTCTGGGGTAGGGTTGGAGAGAAAAGCAAAGTAGCATTGGTCACCAATAAGCCTGAGGAGCTCCTGCTCAGAAGTTCCAACCCTAGCACAGGCCTCGCTCCCACTGGTAACGGTAGAGGCACGAGGCTGGTATCATAGTCCCATTCCACTGACCGCTTTGTGCCTTGTCTTTACATTTTCCCTTTTGTTTTCCACTGGAACTTCATTCCTGGGTAGAAGCATCTTCTTCTCTCCCCCCCTCAGTTCAGCTGTCATCTCAAATCACCCTTCAAACTCACAAGTTTTTCAGGTTGCCTTCTAGCCCCGAGAACTACAGCAACCTTCACGCACAATCCAAGGGCAAACCGTACAGTTGTGTTTAATCGTCTGGGAGTCAAGGGGCTCTTGGTCTCACTGGATTTAACAGCAATGCTCCACTTAATT
>NW_010272026.1:0-535 GCF_000690775.1 Eurypyga helias
GTGCTCACGTGACCAGGAGGACGCGGCGGCGGCCATGACAGCCAGGGGGTGCTCACGTGACCAAGAGGAGGATGCGATGGCGGCCATGATGACCCCGAGGTGCTCACATGACCAGGCGGAAGAGGAGGCCATGGCGTCCCTGGGGTGCTCACGTGACCAGGAGGACGCGATGGCGGCCATGACACCCCTGGGGTGCTCACGTGACCAGGAGGAAGAGGACGCCACGGCGGCCATGACATCCCCAGGGCGCTCACGTGATCAGGAGGCGGATGCGGTGGCGGGCGTGAGCCGCCACGGCGGCCATGACATCCCCAGGGCGCTCACGTGACCAGGAGGAGGATGCGATGGCGGCCATGACGTCCCCAGGACGCTCACGTGACCAGGAGGAGGACGCGATAGCGGCCATGACGTCCCCAGGGCCCTCATGTGACCAGGAGGAGGACGCGGTGACGTCGCCGGTGCGCTCACGCGAGGAGGAGGAGGACGACGCGGCGGTGGCCATGACGTTCCCAGGTTGCTCGCGTGACCGGGAGGG
>NW_010272027.1:0-208 GCF_000690775.1 Eurypyga helias
TGGCATAATCAAGATATTCATGGTTCTTTTTAGATTTCCAGATGTTCAGGTAGTTAATACATTTAACATATTCGGGGCATAGGATGTTCAAATAATTTACACATTCAAGAGATCACGTAGTTTTGATATTCCTTCTTATCTTAAGTCTGCGTTCACACAGGCTTCTTTTGTTCCTTGTCCTGAGCCTGGGTGCGCACACGCTTTCTGT
>NW_010272027.1:380-1805 GCF_000690775.1 Eurypyga helias
GTGGTGGACAGATACGGTTGGACTGGATGATCTCTAAGGTCTTTTCCAACCTAGTGATTCTATGATTCTATGATTCTATGTATGTTACAATAACTCACCACGTGCCAACAGACACACAGCCAGGTCCCAGAAAAGCGAGCAATCCCTGCCTCAGAGCCCCAGAGCAGGGAGAAAATCCACCGACCACCCAACCCACTAACAATTAAACCTGCCCCACTGCTAACAATTGTGCCAAGAGCTAACAAAAGAGCTAAGGACCCAGGTATCAAGATAGACCAAAGCTTTAACGACCCCCCCAGGCCATTTCCTGCCTCTGAACTGCCCATGTGCCCTGAGTCTGACATACCATGGAATAAGACAAATCTCTCAGCCACTCTGGGCCATCTGACAGCACTGTGAAGTAAAGGAGCTCATTCCTGCCTGAAACCAGTACAAACAATTACATTTTTCTTTTTATCACTGTTTAGAATGCAATGGTACTTTTCTTTCAGCACCATATTTAAACATTCAATATTCAAAATAACACCTTACAACTAAAGTTCTCCTTTTCAGTTGCTCCTATTACTATTCTCTAGATATTTTCTTGGGAAAAAAAAAAAGAATTTCCTTTCTTGCTTATTAAAATAAATCTATTATATTTTGGACCAGAAGCTCTATGATTGCTTTTAAAAAGATGAGATTAATTAAAAGAAAGGGATCTCATATGAGATAAGATGGAGCAGTTTGGCAGGGAGATGTCTATAACCAGCCACAAAATACATCTTAAATTCTATCATGAAAATTAAGTAAAGTAAGAGTGTGCTGGTTTCAGGCAGGGACAAGCTGGCCCAGAGCAGCTGAGGGGTTTTGTTTCATTTCAAGGTATTCAGGCTCAGTGGTCAAGCTGGGTGCATGGGCAGTTTGGAAGACGCAGAAGTGGCACTGGGGGCAGGAAAATCGTTAAGGCTTTTGGGCTAGCTGATAGCTGGGTTGTTAGTTCCTTTTCACAGTATCACAGAATCACTAAGGTTGGAAAAGATCTATAAGATGATCTAGTTCAACCATCAACCTGATGCCGTGATAGATTCAACTCAACAACCAAAGTTGTTAAGCAGGTATTCTTTATTGCAGCGCTGGGCACTCTGGGGATCATTCCACCAAAAGTGTGCGCCTAAAGCAGGTGATTACACACCTTACATAGCAACTGTTCATACATATTCATTTTTTTTCCGAGAAGTCCTTTACATTTTGGGGAATTCATTTGCATTCTGCTCCTCCTTTTTACGCAAGCGCATTGCTCTGTGGTGGACTATCTCTGGGGTCTACAGATAAAGGATCCGAGTCTTCTTTGTTGAAGCTTTCACCTCTCCGTCTTGCATATGCTTAGTCCAATCCTTCAGCTGTTTGTCTCAGGGTTCACTTTGTACAATAGTTTCTTATCTATAG
>NW_010272028.1:0-446 GCF_000690775.1 Eurypyga helias
AATAAGGAGGGGTTTGACATTCAACTGAAACAGTGTGCTGCACCAGCAATAAACTGCAGAAAAAAAACCCCACTTAGGATGGATTATACAGATGTTTCTGGAAGACGTGGAAAAATAGATAAGCCTGGAAGGAAGAAGAGGGAGGGAGGGAGGAGGAATAGAAAAGTAGGTGAGGAGAAAATTGTGGTTATCACAGTGATAACCATTAAAACAGGACTGTTTGACAAAACCTCCCACTGTAAAATAGCAGAGGGAGTTTTCTGGACCAGGAGATGTTCCTGCATAGCTCTCTACAGCACTACTGAGCAATAGCAGTCACATTAAAAAAGTGCCCATAAGAGGCCTAAAAGTCGCTAACATGGGAACACCATGTTAGTGCATACTTATAGTCATTACCGTAACTCAGAAATATCCTGAACAGCTAAATTAAAAAAAAAAAAAAAAGG
>NW_010272029.1:0-2438 GCF_000690775.1 Eurypyga helias
TTTAAGCTAATTTAATAGTGTGGGTGCCTGGCTGAGTAGGGGGGAGCCGTACCTGTGGTTCCCCTTAACGGGGTGGGGCTCAGCGCCGCTCTGCAAACTTTACATCCCCCCCCTACTCCCCACTTTCAATGAAACAACTCCAAAATTAAAGGATATACAGCAATTTAGCAAATCCAAGCTCTGTATTCCCACAGCCAGGGCTGGCTCTGCATCCGGCCGGTGGCGTGGGGCCGGCTGGGCGACATATGTGCCCATACCCTACGGAAGGTCTAATTCTGGATGGCACCTACCTCGTTAGTGGTACTTGTGAGCGCTTTTCGCTAATGGGCAAGCGACATCGGTGCCCCTCTGCAATGGTGGGGGCAGCCTGGAAGTGACGGTGGGAGACGGGGTGATGCCGGACCACGCTGTGCGTGCATCGAGCGCTACACAGGTGGTGGTCTACCACGTGTGCGGATGAAGTGGTCCAGGAAGGAAGTAAAGAGGATCTGGAAGATATTCCAAGGGTTCAACTCACGTGGATGCTGGGACAGGACTGTAGAAATCAGTGAACACCACTGCCGGGGCTGGCATTAAATTGGTGTATTGGGCTGTACAAAGGGTTACATCAGCTGCTCAGAGGGAATAGTGATGCTCCTGCTGCCCTGAGACCCCAAGCAAGGTCCCCCCTGGCAGTGCCCTCCCGGTGGCAGTGCCCCGCGGGCAATCCGCGTTGGCCATGGGTATGGAAGGTCATGCCAGGAATGCGCCGAGCACTGCAGCACTTCGGCTTTTATTCTCCAAACCTCGCTGCAGCCGCATCTCTCCGGCTTTGCGCTCCCTCTCCCCTCCATCTTGTCTCCTGCCGTTCTCCTTCAGCGGCCGTTAACCTTCATTTCATCTTCCCCCTCCCCGCCGTGCACCGCTTCTATTCCTCTTCTCCCAAGAGATACCTGACCTTTGTTTTATGTTGCTCCTTCCTCTCACTAACGGGGCACCAGCTCTATTTTCCTGCCCCCATCTTCCTCCCCACTATATCGCTTACAAGCAGCGTCTGCGGAGCCGCACGCGCAGCCTTTTGCCTTCACCTGCATCCCTACGCACGCAGCCCAGGAGATGCTCAGGAGCATCAAGGTGCAGGTCTGGGAAAGGATGGACAGGCAGCACCGCACCCACGACGAACCAGGGATGTTACGAATTTCCCGTTGTTCATGTGCCTTGTCAGCGCAGAGGAGCGTTTCTCTGTCTGACCAAGCACAGTTTAAAAAATTAAATGTCAATAAATATAAATAAGCGGTGGCTGAGCAGCTGCTCTCCAGAGGTGGGTAGTCGGGAATGTCTATCGCTGGCTATCGCAGCCGCTGGCAGATCCATACTGATCCTGTCACAGGGAGAAGGGAAGGGTGAGATGTCGCTTCCTGCCACACGCCTGCTGGGAGTTGGAGTCCCCTGGTCACCCGTGTCCCCCGCGCCAGCCTCTGGGGGTGAGCGGCCTTTCCCCAGAACGCTGCCTGGAAATTTCCAGAGGCTCACAGCGGTCCCGAAACAAAAAGCGGCTGCTTCCCCCACCCCCCAGCGCTGCATTTCGGGATATATTGCTCCTGGCAGACACGCCACGCTCTGCTTCACCGACTGAATCTTAAGCCTCTAAATGCTGCGCTGTATTTATCGGAGGGGATGATATTAAACAACTGTCCAAAATTAGGTGGGTCCCTCCTGCAGCGACAGGAAAACATGAGTTTTCCTCGCTCCAAGATTACTATAAATAAGCATGTAGGGTGTGGAAACCCTACTGTCAATGTTTAACCTGCTGTAGTTCAGGACGAGCTGAGATAAGTAAATGTGCATCAGGGCTATGCGAAGGGAGGGCGAATCCATCCTTGTGTTGGATTTTGTCCCAAATCCTTCCTTAAACCCGGCTCTCACTTGGTGCCTACTGGCTGCTGCTGGCTAGGTAAGTGGCCAACTGCTTTTTTTATCTTTTTTTTAAATCCCCTAAATACTGTTTATTTTGTTTCTGCCCTCCTTTTGTTGTTCTATTATTACTTTTATCCCGTCTTTCACCGGGCTGCTTCTGAACTTCAAACCGCCTCGTCTGCCGTACCCGAAATGCAGCGGGGCACAGATTCCCTCTGCAAAATCGTCCCCTTGAGAAGGGTCAAGGCACGAAACTTGTCTGCAGGTACAGTCGCCCCAAGTGCCACAGGGCAGGGTGTGCCCAGGTTTGGAGTTCACAGCCTCATAATTAAACTTTTTTTTTTTTTTCTCAGGACAGGGGGTATTTTGTGGAAACTAGAATTTTTACTTCAGACCAAAATGTGGGTTAGAATCATAGACTGGTTTGGGTTGACCTCATAAATAAAAGTGGAGATTTTTTTTCTCAGAATGGGGTATTTTGTGGAAACTGGAATTTTTACTTCAGACCAAAATGCGGGTTAGAATCACAGAATGGTTTAGGT
>NW_010272029.1:2481-2937 GCF_000690775.1 Eurypyga helias
AGGGACACCTTCCACTAGACCAGGTTGCTCCAAGCCTCATCCAGCCTGGCCTTGAATACTCCCAGGGATGGGGCATCCACAGCTTCTCTGGGCAACCTGTCCCAGTGCCTTCCCACCCTCTCCGGGAAGAGCTTCTCCCTGATATCTAACCTAAACCTCCCTGCTTTCAGTTCAAACCAGTTACCCCTTGTCCTGTCACTACAGGACAGTAAGATGCGACGGAGCAAAGTGGTGTGTGCCGAGTGTGGGGAAACTGGGGCAAACCCCAAAGCAGAACGAGCATTGTGCAGAAAGAAGTTTCTTTGCCGGCTTACAGCACCTTCCAGTACCTGAAGGGGCCAACCCAAAAGCTGGGGGGGGGCTTCTTAAAGAGCAGGGTGTGACAGGACAAGGGGTAACGGATTTCAACTGAAAGAGGGAGATTTAGATTGGACATCAGGAAGAAATTCTTCCAGC
>NW_010272029.1:3117-14478 GCF_000690775.1 Eurypyga helias
CCTGCCCATGGCAGGGGGGTTGGAACTAGATGGTCTTTAAGGCCCCTTCCAACCCAAACCATTCCGTGATTCTTAACGCACACTAACGAAGCAGGCTGGAGCCCCATCCCACAAACAACCATCTTCTCCTGCCCAACCACGTTTCAAGACCCCAGCTGCCACACAGATTCCCAAATATTTCTTTTTCCATACCTCCTTTTTAGCTGAAATCAATCCTGCCCCTCTCAGTGCAGAATTACTTCCTACAATGCGTTACCTGATCGGCCTTTCGTAGCATTTACCCAGCTGATGTGGCTTTCACCAGCTCCCTCGGGCAATGCTCAGAAAGCCAGAGAGGTTTTTAGTCCGGCAGCTCTTCCTGATGCTTAGCAGAAATGGTCCCTGGCTTGCTTTAATCTTATAGCCACTTAGGCATCGTTCACTGTGCCTGCCTAAATAATTCAGCTCCTTTTTTTTCCCTCCTGTGTGTATACTTTGCAGTTCACTGTTACTCCTCAACTATTTCTTAACGAAGCTGCACCTATTTCACTGTCTTAAATAGAGGTTTCCAGAGTTTTGGTCATGGAGGGATGTTTTATGGGTGGGCTATTGAAGGCTACACGATAAAATTAACCCACAGTGCAACACCTTATGTATAAAATTAGAACTGTGTAAATGGCCATGTATCACTTTGGCAGCAAAAGACCCTGTCACTGTTGCAGCATTTTTCACAGTGGTTAAATATGTAGTAATATTTGTGCCATTTCATTACATTTTATTTATGTTGGCAAATCATGATTGATTTTTTTTTATATAATTATTTATACACTTGTGCTTTTTTGTCAAGTTGGGAGAAACAGGCACTCAGTTAAATTACCTAGACAGAATTGTATTTATTAGTTAATTAAAGCACTCTTTTAATGTGATGAATGCATAAGATGGGAAATAAGCTTATCCAAAGCAGTTCTAAATTCAAAATGATGAAGCAAAGGAAGTGTTATGATAATGAAGGGACTGAGCTGATGGTTCTAGACACATGAAGGTGTCGATAAGTGAAAACAGGTAGATTTTGTCATTTCACATGCTCTTTCATACCTTCCTGCTGTGTCAACCACCATCATTCTCCCAGGTTTGATCCAATTATTTGCTGAACTAAACTCACGGGGCAGAACGTTGTTACAGAAATGTTCTCAATGCATCTGTTGAGGATGCTCCTGGGAGTAAAACCCAAGTTAAAAATTACAAGTTCTGGTTGGTTAAAATGCTCAGATGCTCAGACAGCAGCTTCTCTTTGGGGGTTTGACTTTTCCAAAAAGTTCACCGCTGCTAGTTTCTCTCAATTTACATCACCTTAAAAGATTGTGACTTTAAATCAGCTGTAGATTTTTCTCCCCATGATATTAAATACATCTGTTTTATAAAGGAAGATGCATTTAAATACACGTCACTCTAAAAGCACAAAATAAATCCTGTGCTTTTCGGCTACATTCACATCTTCAACTCTGAAATTAGATCTCTAGCTGATCTAATTTGAGTGAATTTTAAGTGCTACTTGGGGAGCAGCTACACAAAAGGCTTTACTGTAATTCTCTGCTTCCAAGAACTGTAACCCAGTTCATACTTGTCCTTGGTGACTGCAGGTTATAACCACCCACACCCAAGATCAGATGATCTCTTGGTTCCTCCTCTCTGCAGAAATGCCAACGAGCAGAAGTGATTTCCGTGCTGCATTCTTGGAGAACCTTTATATTGCATTAGCAGAGTATCCAGGCCTGATAAACTGGGGTGGGGACTGCGAATGCTGGTTGGATGAGCAAAGAGAGAAAACTGACAATCCAATTAATTTTAATTTTTACGAGTTTATAAGAAAAAAGCAGCAAAGATGGACTTTCTTACCCTCGCTACTGTCAAGTGCATTGGTTAGTCAATACATTAAGTCCAGTATACATCTCATTTGTGCTGTGGTTTTGGGTCTTCTGAGGTTGCCAGACTATCAGATTCATCTTCACACTATGAAGACATAAACCTGCAAGTAATGGGCTGAATTAGGCAAAAGCCGATGATTAACTTGTCATATGTTGATCCCACTTTACGAATGACAGCTGTGGAATAGTTATCCTGCAGCCTTATCCATGGGCCAGATGTTTGCATCATTAAATGTGTGAAATTTAATCCAGTGCGGGGGCAGTGGGGAGGTTGAGAGTAAAAGGAAGCTGGTGTCCTGGGGAGCTGAAATCCAGGCCTTGTGGGTCTGTAGACTGAAAAATAGCCCTAAGGAGAATAGGCTCATCAGGGCATATGTCTGAGGAGCTTCCAGAGAGGAGCAGAGCCCACACGGGGAGGGGGTGATGCCATGTCTGCTGAGCTCTGTGCTACTACACCCACAACTCTTCCAATGCCAGAGCTAAAGCTTGGTCAAATATATCATAGAATCATCAAATCATGGAGTCATTTGGGCTGGAAGGGACCTTAAAGATCCAACCCCCCTGCCATGGGCAGGGACACCTTCCACTAGGAAAGGTTGCTCCAAGCCTTGTCCAGCCTGGCCTTGGACACTTCCAGGGATGGGGCATCCACAGACTCTGATGGGGCATCCACAGCTTCTCTGGGCAACCTGTTCCAGTGCCTCCACACCCTCTTCGTGAAGAACTTCTTCCTGATATCTAATCTAAACCTCTCCTTTTTCAGTTTAAACCCATTACCCCTTGTCCTGTCACTACAGGCCCTCGTGAAAAGTCCCTCCCCCTAGCTTCCTTGTAGGCCCTGATGCTGTTGCTGGCAGCACAGATGTGGTCTTCAGCTTCAAAGAGCTCATGTTACTGCCATATTTTGTTGCCAGCCTCCCTTTTGAGACTGATGATGAAGGAACCAGTTACAAGATATTTTAAAATTATCTGTTCAGATTGACCTGAGACGTCTGCCTCATTCAGTGTATGTAGCCAGTGAGTCTGGATCAGAATAAACCTAGGGTAGATGTTGAATTTGAAATTAAAATCTGTACCTTTGGACCATCTGGTCGTCTTTAGGTCATGACTCTTGACGATGGGCTTTGCCAAGTGAAGCCTGTCACATATACATCGAGCATCTCTGCATCAGGCTAAGGATGGCAGAGAGCATGAGAAAACTATTCCTGTGGTGTAGATAAGCAGGCTTGGGCTTAAAAATCTGAACACATGACCTATGAAGAAAGAAGAGAAAATGTTGGCTTGTTCAGTCTAAAGCAGCCTGAGGGGGAGCAGAAATGGGAAGCAATGTCATGGACTTTGGGGTGACTATCCGTCCTGCTTCTACAGGCTGTGTTGTTTGCCGGGCGATGTAGGCGCTTCTGTTTGATGAAACTCAAAAAAGAAGTAAATTCCTTTTTATGCTGGTTTTGTGAATGCCAGATGGTGCTTATAGCAATGCCTTTACAGACATATTGCAAGCCCTTAGGGGAAAAAATACATGGCAGCCAGTCATGCTACAGAATTAGACCAGTTGAAGCCTCAATATAATATGATCAGTTTTAAACAGCTCTTGACTCTAAATTGGGTAGAAGTCTTCAAGAGTGGGAAGTACACTGAGACTACAGTGCTAAGGGGAGTTTAGCACTGGAACAAACAGTTTTTTCTAGGGTATATTAGGCTGAGGTTAGTCACAAGGATGGTCTTTATGGGCAGAGATGGGGTGTTGTGTTGGTCGACGCATGCGTCTTTATTTGTCTGTTTAGGATATTGACCACTTGGAGCGAGTCCAGAGGAGGGGCACGAAGATGATCAGAGAGCTGGAGCACCTCTCCTATGACGAAAGGCTGCGAGAACTGGGCTTGTTCAGCCTGGAGAAGAGGAGGCTCCGAGGAGACCTCAGTGCAGCTTTCCAGTATCTGAAGGGGGCCTACAAGGGTACTGGGAGAGGACTTTTTACAAGGGCCTGTAGTGATAGGACAAGGGGTAATGGATATAAATTGAAATCAGGGAGGTTTAGATTAGATGTCAGGAAGAAATTCTTCACAGAGAGGGTGGTGAGGCACTGGAACAGGTTGCCCAGAGATGTTGTGGATGCCCCATCCCTGGATGTCTTCAAGGCCAGGCTGGATGTGGCTTTGAGCAACCTGGTCTAGTGCCAGGTGTCCCTGCCCATGGCAGGGGGGTTGGAACTAGATGATCTTTAAGGTCCCTTCCAACCCACACCATTCTGTGATTCTATGATTCTATGATAGTGCTAAGGGATACAAGCATCAGTGGATTTAGAGATCTGCTTCTTTCCATTAATTAATGTGCAGCGAGATTTGCGCTGTGTGCTGAGGGCTAAAGCAGGCTAAAGAGCAGAGTGGAATGTTTATCTTAAACTAGAAGTGAAATACAGATTCTCCTTCGACCTGTTCATTAGCTGCCCTAAGTTGGGTAAGTTTCTCATAGCACAATGTTCTTGCTGTCTAGAGGCATATCTGGTTTGGGGTGTCATTAACACTATTAGGGGGTTTTAGCAGCCATAAAAAAAAATTATATTCCAGCACAAGATAATGTTCTTCCTATCTGTGATTTGCTGTGACACCGGAGCCAATAATACTGTAGTGCCTATGATTGTTCCATGGCTGGTTTGGAAAATGCCTGCACTTAAGTCTAATTTTAAGGGAGCTGTTTGGCAGCTTTCTGTTGAATGACCATATTTCCTACAGCAAGAGCTACCTCCTACCTCCACAAGTGGTGGGTTTCCTCCTGATTAAGTCAATGATAAAACTGGGCATGAACTGTTGATTGATTTGGATTCAGCAAACAGGGAAAAACAGGAGCTGGCAGGAATGAGGCCCAACCATTTCAAGGCAGCTGAGCTGACTGCAATGGAAAGGGTTACATAGCTCCTTCCTCTTCGCTTGTACCACCCCTGGCATTCTTCTGGTTCCAAGATGGAGCAGAAACATATTCTGAATAGACCATTATGGGTTTTTTCTCCCTAAACTGGCTCACTGTGTGGTCAGATGAGTGCCAGAGCTGGTGTAAGGGAGGAGGAAGATATGGTGGAGAGCAAAGGGAGGGATGTCCCTTCCAGAGGCAGTGATGCTCAACTGCACCATAACATCGCATCCTCCGTTCGTCTCAGCTGATTGCAGAGGAGCCGCATGGAAACTACGTCAATTCAGTTGGGATATGGCCCCAATTAATTAGGAAATGTTTTCTAAGGTAAAGCACGTTGGAAGGAGAAAGCCTGGTGTTATTTTTTTACCGAATGGAACTGCAGACAGTTGCGTGCTTACAGCTGCGCTGCTCGCTGGCTCCCTGCTAAGCTGACTGCACTCAACTGTGTGTCAGGGGATTCTGCTGCAACAGCTTTGTTGCTTTAATTATATCTTCAGATGCCACGGAAGATGTCGGGATGTGTCCAGTTCTTGTCCTGTCCGTTTTTTCCCCCCTCTGAATTCTGTGTTCGTGAGGGAGGTGGGATCAGATGAGCCCAGGACACAACTCTTGAGTCATTCTGCTGTAGGTATCCATGAGAGATTTCACTTTTAGCGTGATTGTAGAGTTTTGGAAGACTCGTGATTTCTGGCACTAAGCTGAACTAAACAAAGTCCTGTTCAACCCTGTTGGGAGAAAAAACATCCTTTCACTTGTTCTCAAGATACAACCTCCAAAACTAAGTCCCTGCTTCTAATTTCTATGATGAATTCTTGCCATGTAGTTATCCTTGTATATTTATGATCATTTCTGTAGTTTAAACTTTCAAACAGGTAAATGCAACTAAATGTGTGGTGTTGGTTTTTTTTTTTTTTTTTTAGAATTAGTCCCAGAAAAAGTCCCATCGTGACTTTTCCATCATGTCAGAACCCATCACGCTCAACGTTGGAGGAAAACTCTACACCACCTCTCTGTCCACCCTGACCAGCTTTCCAGACTCCATGCTGGGGGCCATGTTTAGTGGGAAGATTCCAACCAAGAAGGACAGCCAAGGCCACTGCTTTATTGACAGAGATGGCAAAATCTTCCGCTACATCCTGAACTTCTTACGAACTTCTCACTTGGACCTCCCTGAAGACTTTCAGGAAATGGGCTTACTTCGACGGGAGGTAGATTTTTATCAAATTCAGCCACTGATTGAGGCCTTGCAGGAGAAGGAAGTGGAGCTGTCTAAAGCGGAGAAGAATGCCATGCTCAATATCTCCCTCGATCAGAAGACCCAGACTGTTCACTTCACCGTCCGAGAAGCACCCCAGATCTACAGCTTGTCTTCCTCCAACATGGAAGTGTTCAGTGCTCATATTTTCTCCACCTCGTGTCTGTTCCTGAAGCTTCTCGGCTCCAAACTTTACTATTGCTTCAATGGAAACCTGTCTTCAATATCCAGCTACCTGCAGGACCCCAACCATTTGACCTTGGATTGGGTTGCAAGTGTGGAAGGCCTTCCCGAAGAGGAGTACACCAGGCAGAACTTAAAGAGACTCTGGGTGGTGCCAGATAATAAGCAAATCAATACTTTCCAGGTGTTTGTGGAAGAAGTGCTAAAAATAGCCATGAGTGATGGTTTCTGCATAGATTCTTCTCATCCACATACTTCAGATTTCATGAATAATAAGATTATTCGCCTAATTCGGTACAAGTAGGAATGGCTGTTTAGTATGGTGCCAGCATAGAGATAACACAGGTTAAGTGTTTCCCTTTAAAACACACTTACAGCCTAATTCAGAATCATGCTTATCTGGATTGAGAGTCACTAACAGGGAGATGATTTTCCTTTGATGTATTTACCAATGCGACCTTTCAGAATATGTCCATATTCTAGATGTAAGGAATATTGTCTAGCGGCTGAATTAAGGATTGGTTCTGTCTCTGCCTCCACCTCTGACCTGCTGTACAATTGTGGGGAAAATCACTTAACTTCCGTCCTTCCTCAATTTTCCAGTTGGAAAATGGGAGCGATCGTTAAGCTATATTGCAAGGGGATGTGAGGGTCCAGTAATCAAGGTTTGAAAGGTACCTGGAGAAGAGATGTGGTGAAAGATGCCACAGAGCTGCAGTGCAGCAGATGGCCCTGAGGGCGTGTTTTCCATGTCTTGCCATGTCATCTGTGCAGAGCATCCAAGAAGCTTGGTTGGATCCGCAGAGAAGAAGCCTCCCCGCAAGCACACACTCAGTATAGCTGTAAAGGATGGTGCAAACTGGAAACGAGAAAGGGATCCTGTTTCTTTGGGTTCAACAAAGGATTTCTGTCACCATCTGAAGCTGCCTTGTGTTTTTTTCTGAACCCGGTGAGGAAGCCACTGCTCTGTTCTGCATTCAGGGAAGCCGTGTTTGAATGATGTGACTGGCACAGGGAACAACCGAGGAAGCCATAGCAGAGAGAATGGTGTTCTTACAAACTGAGAAGATTGTGGCTGTTGGGGAACTTTCCTTTGGATGCTCTTAAACCTTTACTTTTACATTCCAAAGGCATCCAAGATGACTAGTCCTTTTCTTTCTCTTACCATGTTGTATTTGTCTGGAGGATGCTGCTGAAACTTTCTGTGGTGGAGACAGATCTGGGGGCAGAATCCCCCAGATATCTTCTAAATATTTGAGCCTCTTCTGCCTGGACATGGCCTTCTTTTGGGCACGTCTCCCTTCAGCAGTGCCTGGAGTGCATGGGATGCTCTCTGGGTAGGAAGGATTCTCTCTGAAAAGACAACATTCCCATCAGGTTACGCCTAGAATTTTTCATTACAAAAACAGAGGCTCACTTTTCCTATCCCAGTACACTGAGCCTTTGTTTTTTCTGCATCACTGTGAGATGCTCAGGTCACTAAGCTAGCGTTTTACTCGCTTGACTTCAGTGTCAGGTTGTCGGAGGTAAGGCAGTGGGAAAACGGAGGTGGTGACAACGGTCGAGCTCTTTCCTACACACCCGGTCTCTGCTAAAATGAAGATCATCATCCACTAGCTGCACGTTAGCTCTAAACACCATTTGTGCCACATTCAAAGTGGTTCATGCCCAGCTAATTATGTCTAGAAGTGTCTTAGCTGCCTTTGCCTAACCAGATTGCTACGTGTACATGAGAGACCCTCTGGAACATTTCCCATTATCTCTAATGAGATAGAAGGGAAAAATGCAATAACCAAGTTTTGCATTTAGAATTTTAGCGCTTCCAAAAGTTCTTAGCACAGGGCTGCAAAGCTCAGTATTGCTCTTGGTCTTGTCTCCCAAAGTAACTAGTTTGTTGCTGCATTAAGCTGACCTGTGAACAAGCATAAAGAAGTGTTTTGTTAACATTGTAAAAAACAGTGAGATAACTGTATTTCTACTGTCCCAAGCTGTAACTGCATGAACAACACAAATCAGCATGCTGACACTAAAAATGCACATTCTGCAGCTACTGGCAGCCTGTTAGAAACCACTGCCCCTGTCTGACTTGGTGCTAAACCAGCATGATCTACATGGAACCACGTTGTTAGGAAGTGCTGACTGGGCTTGAAGCCCTCAGAACCATTAAACCTGGCAAGCTTTGTGAATTTTGACGATTGTAAACAGGATTTTGTGGCCAAATTCCAGCTTGAGTCACCATATTCTTCTAGTTTTAGTTGCATTAGGAAGGACCTTTTATTTTCTTTTCTTTCTCCCATCCCTGTACTGAATTATAAAGCAGGAGTAATCTGTTGCGGGGTTTGCTGCATGCCACTGACAAAGCAAAGCAGCTCCTATGTGAATCTTATTTATGACATCAGTTTGCCAGTCAGCTGGGCATTCACAGTGATGATCTATGCAGGTAGTAGGAGTATGATCTGTGAAACACCATACATGAACCCTCTTTCATCAAACCTATGCCTTGAAACAAGATATGCCTTTTGCTGGATTTATGCTAACAGACCTTTCGGGTGCTGCTGGCAGTATTTCCTTTCAGCCCACACCCTGGGGAGTAGATTTTAAATGA
Source organism: Eurypyga helias (assembly GCF_000690775.1). Classification (NCBI taxonomy): domain Eukaryota; kingdom Metazoa; phylum Chordata; class Aves; order Eurypygiformes; family Eurypygidae; genus Eurypyga; species Eurypyga helias. Next base: position 11,975 of record NW_010272029.1, read on the forward strand.
TCTGGAACAGGAGTTCTTGTATGTCAGGACTAAAACAATACTTATCTGTAGTAAATTGTTCCCTGGCAGACTGAGTTTATCCAAGAGCAAAAACAGTGGGCTTAAATCTTATTTGAAAGGGGGAAGAAGTCTGATCTACACCCTTTAGAGCTCTGGATCAGTACTGCTCCATTCAGTTTCAGGAAAATAAAAATATTCCCTGGAAGAGCTGAATCGTTACTGCAGTTTCTGGTGAAAGGCACATTAAGAGGAGTCCCCAGAAGCACTGTAAATAGCTTAATCTAAAGCTTACTCATCCTCTTTGCCCCCATCCCCTTTTCTTTGGACTGTAGCAGCACCCATGCTAAAAGCAGTTAACACTGCTTCTTAAAAGTCTAGACAAGAAATGAAGAAAAAACTGGCCTAGATAATAACTGGGGTAACTCTGCTGACATGGAAATATGGGTCTGACTCCCCACAGGCTGAGAAGAGAACTGAGCCTGGGTCTTCTCCTGGAGTTCTTTAACCCATCCATCTATTATGCAAAAGATGGACAGCTTGGATACACATTTATCTGTGCTCAGGTAACTATATCAGGCAAAGGTACAGTGGGCCACAAATCTCTGTCATGTATTAGTGTGCTGCGAGATGCAGAATTTCCAGCAAATATAAAGACGTGAGTGAAGACAGGCTTTGGGAGGAACCGAAAAACTTGAGATACCTGTAAATTGCTAAGCAGAATGAAGCATGAGATGCTGTTTGTAATGCCGCCGTCGTTCTGCATGCTGATGGAGCGCGTGAAACAGGCGGTGACTGAATCACTTGCGATTGCGGTCAAACGTAGGTCCTACAAGCGCAGTTGCTATTTCAATCTACACGCTAAGCTAAATTTATAGCTGCTCTTGAACTCTGCAGTCCGTGAGTTATGTTATAATGACTGTTTATAGGAATGTTCTCTCTCCAAAACATTTGTTCCCTTTTCATCCAGGTAGCTGGCTTTTGTTTACCTTCTTTTTCGGAGCCCTAGAGGTGCAACTTGCTTTTGTTTACCACTCAACAGCACTGATGTTTCTTCTTCTCAAGAGTTTTCCTGAATTAAAGAGAAGTGAACATGCAAAAAGCCATATTAAGTACGGCGCAACCCCATCGCTGGTCGTGAAAAGCACTTGCCGTTATGAGCAGAAACATCTAAAAATTGTTTCACTATTGAATGGAATATTCACTCACAATGAACAATTCTTTTTTTTTCTTGTAAGGGTCTGAAAATAAGGAAAGGATTGAGTGAGGTTTTTTCACCTCAGAGTGTGAAGAGTGCTTTCTTCCACATCTCAGTGTGTAACTCCTGTTCTGATTCTGCCACATTCCTGTCTCCCTCAAAACCTTCATCTGCAAAACAAGGATAAGTCCTGCGCTTGTTTTTTTTAAATGACCTCAGTGCTGAGAGAGCCCCTGGATAGAGAGATTGTAGAATCATGAAATCACAGGATGGTTTGGGTTGGAAGGCACCGTAAAGACCATCCAGTCCCACCCCCTGCCATGGGCAGGGACACCTTCCACTAGACCAGGTTGCTCCAAGCCTCATCCAGCCTGGCCTTGGACACTTCCAGGGATGGGGCATCCACAGCTTTTCTGGGCAACCTGTGCCAGTGCCTCACCAGCCTGTTCCAGTGCTTCACCAAAGATCAATAGTGTTAGAGCAGAAAAAATACGAGGGTTAGGGCAGAGGATAAATAAGTTATTAGCTGTAGACTAATGGCATTTTCACAGATTCACAGAGTGGTAGGGGTTGGAAGGGACCTCTAGAGATCATCTAGTCCAACCCCCCTGCTAGAGCAGGATCACCTAGAGTAGATCATAGAGTTCAGATATGGGCATGTGCATAGCCCAGTGGAATTTCTTATAGGACAAAAAGATTATTATGAAGCATCTTAGGGGAGCCCAGAAAGAATCACTCATGGATTTCTCTAAGTGTTTCTAGGCTTCATCAGTCTTAAACAGCTAACAATGTCCAGTTAGAATGAAGGGACTGAAACCATATGTAAATATGAAGACAGCCCTGGTTTATGCGGCTGGTAAGGGTCGGTAGGAGTCAGTGGGAGGAGTGCTTGTTGCTGCAGGTGATGGTAGGAAAATGAAAGAAATAGGTGTAAAAAGTAAGACCTGGAAGAACTCACATTTTGCCAAGAAATCCAGGATATAGAAGGGAGAGAATAAAGAATCTTGATGTGTTCATAAAAAAAAACTAACAAGATATCAACGGAGACAAAAAATTTGCTACGGAAGGAGGCTGCAATCAGAATGACTCGCTGGTCCTTTCCAGCTTTAATCTCCCATTATGCAACTTAAATACTGGCCAAGAGTTAGGCTAGTAACTTGTCAGGAGCAGACAGCTTTGCTTCAATTTGTATGTGCTTTAAATCACCAAACATCTGCACTGCTGTACTTACTCATCTTTTATCTCGGTTGCTGAATATAAATTGCTTCTTGAGGTCACTGGCAGTAAATGCCTGCAGTCAATCGGATGC
>NW_010272029.1:14493-16226 GCF_000690775.1 Eurypyga helias
AGGAAAGGCTGGTCTGTACGTAAGGTTGGTGGGAGTGATAAATACTGCCTTCAGCCCATGCTACACACTGTGGAAAAATACCTCTAGGATCTGATACTTCACAGATAAGTGGAAAAGTTACAAAAAAGACTCCTTTGGGGAGTTTCATTTTCATTCCATCCCTTTGAATTTGCTGTCACTGCTCAGAATTTCAGTATATTTTGAAATATTTAACTGCCATTCTGTACTAACTCCTGTATTCACTCTCTGATGGGCACAAACAGGCAGGGTACAAGCAGTGCTAATAGGTGGCCCTCCCTGTAAAAGCCTTGTGTGTGAATTAGTACAGGCAGTCATGCAGATATTCGTTGCGAGAAGGGCTGGATCAGGCATAAATATGCAGATCATGCTCTCAGATTCACTCAGGAATAACATAAGGAATGGTTTCTCTATGGATTCAGGAAAAAAAAAAAAAAGGAGTTATAGGGGAGGGCTGTGTGGAATAATTCTTTTTGTTTTCCTCCTCTTGCCATTCCTCTCCCTCTTATTTTCTTGCTCCTATTCCTAAATATAGGATTTTACCATGGATCAGGATTTGGTCCCCGATTCAACAAGAGCCATGCTTTTGAATTAATTCTATTTGGAAAGTGTCAAAAGATGGGTTTTATTTCTTACCACTTTCGTAGAGAGCCCGTAGGGCTACCACATTCAAAACACTGGTTGCATTTCTCTGCCTGGAACTTTCGTGAACTAATATGTATTTTGGAAAACACTAAATAAAATGCAAACAAAGCAGGAGATTCTCTGCCTGACACACATTTCTTGAGGAAAAGAGCAAGCAGCAAAGCTTGCTGAATCTGTAGCTTTTCCTCCCTCGAAGGATTTTACAGAGTGCACCGCTGCAATTCTTATCTAAACGTCTCTGTGGCTGAGAACTGTAGGAAGCTCCCCAAAACTTAGTGCACTTGTAGAGAAGTTGGATGAACAATCCTTCCTAAATAACTTAAACCATGTTAAGTCCATTAGTTCATTTACGTTTCAAACTTACGAACGAAGGATTCACTTCACCAGGGAAAACTGTTCTAAACCCTAATGCTTTACTGCTGTTGAACTTGTCTCTAGTCCCTGAGTTTGAACAAACCACAATGGATCGCTGCTGTATAGGGAAAATTAAGTTTAACATATTATCTGTATGATTTTGTGCAGCTCCTACAAGGAACTGTTCCTAGATAGATGAAGGTTTGCTGTAAGGAAGCGCAAAGGCATCAGCCTTACACACGTCCACCCTCTAGGCTGGCAGTTTCTTCCAGGGATTAAAAAATTGAGCATGTTCCTCTGAAGGAGCACTTTATACCTGGAAGTCAGCTCAGATCCCAGTGACACGGGTTGGAGATGGCACCTCCCTAAGAGCAAACCAGAACTAAGCTGGTGTCATTTCAAGGGGCTTCTCCCTGATGCCAGGCAGCTGTTGGCATGACAGCTGCCATAAATTCTTCACACTCTTCACCCAACTCACCCACAGACACCGTGGGTTTGGGCATGTGGGGTGACATTGGTCTCTGTCCTGAATTAACAGGGTTAAGCCTGTGCTGATGGTGAGATGCATGGTGGGCTCCCAGGTACCTTGCCAAACATTGCAGTGGGGGTGCAAAGAAGCATCCTGAGCCCTGCAAAGAAGCGTCTCAAGAACGATGTTAGAAGATTACCCAGATCCAAGGTAAGCCAGATCCCTGCATGCCATCCAGAGGGACCTG
>NW_010272030.1:0-8300 GCF_000690775.1 Eurypyga helias
TGATTCTATGATTCTATGAATTTACTTAATTAATAGAATCTGGTTTATATGCAAAGGTGAAAACTTTTGTTCATCAAATGACAGCATAAAAAGTAACGTTTTCAAAATTCTCATCAGTTGACAGACATGATTACTTTCTAGTATCTATAATTTCCATTTGGCTGTAGAGTGGTGAGAAATTTGAAGCAACTTTTGAATAATAATGGATAAGTCATACAGTAGGGTAAATCTTTTCATTACAATGCAGGTTACTACGTAAAAATGTCTTGGCTTGTTGCAGTTGTGTTGAGTAATCCTGCTACTCTTGTTACTTTCAGGGTTAGCATGCATGAGTGTTGCTGTATCTAATCATTGCATTGTACATTACTTTGATTGGCCTGTATCAGAGAAAATAATCTTCTACATCATGTGAGCCAACCATTTTTAAGCTTGGTTTTGCCCACCACGCACTCCCATATGTACAGTTCATTGAAGAGAATGGTGTAAGGACATCAGTGATTGATGACTTGATTCAAGATGAAATTGAGATGTTAGTCCTTCCTATTTGCATGAAAATTGCTCGGCCCTGCAAGCCATAACATTAATGAAATAAGATTGTAACTAATAGTGTCACTCTAATTTTTTGTGCTTCCTTTTGACCCCACTCTCTAATTTGTACTCTCTTAAGCAAAGGAGCCGGCCATACTGATCTCATTCTGCAATGAGATACTCTTCTATATGATCATGGTTCAAATCTACGTCAACCAACCATGTGCATGTATCAACACCTATGCTGTTTTCTGTTGCTGTTGCTTCATGATCGTAGAATCACAGAAAGGTTTGGGTTGGAAGGGGCCTTAAAGATCATCTAGTTCCAACCCCCCTGTCATGGGCAGGGACACCTTCCACTAGACCAGTTTGCTCAAAGCCACATCCAGCCTGGCCTTGAACACTTCCAGGGATGGGGCATCCACAGCTTCTCTGGGCAACCTGTTCCAGTGCCTCACCACCCTCTCCGGGAAGAACTTCTTCCTGATATCTAATCTAAACCTCCCCACTTTCAATTTAAACCCGTTACCCCTTGTCCTGTCACTACAGCCCCTTGTAAAAAGTCCCCCCCAGCTTCCTTGTAGCCCCTTCAGGTACTGGAAGGTGCTATAAGGTCTCCCCGGAGCCTTCTCTTCTCCAGGCTGAACAAGCCCAACTCTCCAAGCCTGTCCCCATAGGAAAGGTGTTCCAGCCCTCTCCTATGAAGAAATAAAGGGCTCTCCATTGCTTTCTGACCACAGTAGCTTCCTATTTTGACATCATCCAAGGAAGATCTGATACAATCACATCTGGTATAAAGCATGTGCTGTTCAAAAGAAGCAAAAATAATCAAGTAAAAATGGTTTGAAATGTCCTATTGGGATATTTTTTCTGAATTATACCTTCATGGTAATATCTTTGCTCCCTGTAATCTGATTGGTTTTGTTAGCATGGGTTTTTTTGCAGGAAAAATATTATACCTGGTTGAATTTAAATTAATCAGTGCACAAAGTTGTTTTGCAATCTTAGCATCAATATCCCTATACTTGACATACACTGAAAAAATTCTTTAGCACTGGCTGTCAAATCTTGATCAGTTGCTTCTCTCCTGCCCTGGGCAATGTTTGTACTGTCGTGCTTGGTTTGGAAGGATCTAATGGACCGGTACAAATAAAGGAAAACTGGCGTAGTTGCATGTCTCCCATACTGAAGTGTCACTAAAAAGTCATTTGTAATAGAGAAGGGAGAAATCAGATCGTTTAGAGGCACAGCCCATGAGTAGAAATTATTTTTTTCTAACTTGTGAGGACATAGTTTGCAAAGATGGGAACACAGGATAGTTATGTTACTGTACTGAAACTGCTTTAGGAGAGATCAATATACGAACACTGTTCCCACTGCAACTGCAAGGAAAACTCTTATTATTAATAATTTAAAAAATTATTTATGTGATGGCTGTAGTTCCGAATGATAGCTCCCAGAGAACCCTGTAGGAATAAAATGCTGCAGTGTTTGATGAGAAAGTCCAGTATTGATTCAGGCTGATAAAATATTTTTATTCATCTTTTTAGAAGTCTTACTACATAGATGCTAGGAATAAAAGTTTGGCATTTCTAACATGTTGAGGGTCCCAGTAGGTAAAGTTGTTTTTTGTTATAGAAACTCTATTCTCTTTCTGTCTCATTTGCTGTTTGACAATGGCATGTGAACAGAACTGCACATAGAAGTAGAGAAGTATAATTCTCTATTTTTACTGAGGCTCAGGCTACTGAATAGGTATCATTGTATCCATGTCTCTTGAGAAAAAAGCACTGCAAAAACTTCTTGGAGCGTTTTTTTTGGTGTGCAGCTCCTACTGACAGCTGCAGAGAGAGATGTTTTCTGGCTTTTTTATCCCTTCCTCTTGCTGTGTGCTTTTCCTACCAACTACCCCATAAATATTTTCCTGTAACTGGCACAGATGATGAGTTGTGCTCAGGATCTCATCAGAAATGAGACACATAATTTTAATCTGTACCAAGAGAGAAACGGCAACTTTAGAGCAGCTGAAGGCTAGGTCTGAATACCAGTCATATTCCTTAATTTGAGAACTTCGCAGTCCTTCTTGCTCCCTGATTTCAGTCATATGCTTGGGTGTTTGACGACCAGTTCCTATTTGTTTACGCCAGTGCCGAAGTTTGTCTTTGTCATCAATAGTTTGTATTTGTATTTATCCCTGATCCACGTTATAGAGTGTCTTCATATCTAGAAAGTCTTCCTTGCAAAGACATCGCCATTCTGCATGTCTGTGGGCTTGTCTCATTATGCGACGTATTACTAGTATGCTGAAGCTCATTTGTGCGAGGCTTTTGTCTGTCCTTTCACAAGGATAGGTGAAATTCACCATGGTATGCATAAACACTGAATGGGGTGGTGCTTCTCAGGTGAGGACAAATCTCCTTCTGAATTCATCCTGATAGACACTTCCTTTATAAGAAGGGAAGAAAGGTATGCATAGTCCATGGTCGTGTTTGTGCTGCTTATTTGACGTTTAAGGTATTTATTTGGGATATTTCACAATAAAACTAAAATACTCTTTTCTTCTTCTAAGTAGGCTGAGGAGCACAGTGGTACAAGGAATTATAATTTCTCACTCTAAAAACAATTAGGTCCACTGTAAAGCATGTAAGGGGTGCTGACATCAGAGTGGTCTGGAGTTGTGATTATATGAATGTGTTTGGCATTTGAAAACAGCTTGTTAGCAAAAAGGACCCGAACTGTACTGGTATTTCTAAATTATATAGTCTGACTTACAGAGAATGATGAAAAATATATCTCTTGTCTGTGACAGCAAAAAAATCACAGATCATTTTTTACAGTATGTCTATCACACTTCAAGATAATACTGGATTCATCCTAGGGATCATTAACACTATACTTTAGTTCTTGCTGAGAGCAATACTGTAAGTTGGGGTTTTTAAGAGAAAGCATAGACTTGCTTATGGGTGGATGTTTAAGTGTTATACAATATGAGTTTAAACGTTTCCTGCAATTAAAGCCTAATACAGAACAATGAAGCACATTATCAGTTTTTGCTTAACTGGAGCATTTTTTCAACAGGACTATTCATCTACTTAAAATTAAGCACATGCTTAAGTGCATTGTTGAATCAGGGCCAGAGTTGTTATGATTAAGCAAAAAAAAGAAAAAAAACAAACCAGAAAAATATCTAACAGATAATCTTAATAGTTTTTGGATTACAATGTTCATTTCGAGAAGAGGAAGAGCTTAAATATCAGTTAGCTTCAGGCACAGGTGATACAGGCAGCTGCTTAGGACATCGCTGTTGAAAGCTATGGATCACATGCTTTTCCTGGGACAGAGGAAGCGAGATTGATTATTCCAGCAGTATCTGCAGCTTGACCGGGTGATTCCCTGCAGATCATGCTGAACTGCGAGGTCAAGCTACCCGGATCAGCAGCTACCGCTGTGGATGATGAAGCTGCCTGAGACAAAGAGGTCTTTGGTTCCTGATGGCCCTGTCCTGGGGGTACTTAGCAGTCCTGGGTAAACTGAAGAAGGACCAAAAAAAAAAAAAAAAAAAAGCAACATACCTTACTGATCACAGCTACTGCCCACTTCCAGTCTCACACCCAATCTCCCCACAGGCTGTATTTTTCTCTTTCTTAAGAGAAAACTAAAAACTAAAGCTTCTACTTAAACCTTCTCTCAGAATATTTTGCTTGTATGTTAAGTTTTGCTGGTGCTGCTAATCACCTCTGACATCTGGAGTCGGTTCTGTTGCATTATTGGTTTTGCTGGTGTGAGTCACGTGGGTTCAAATTTCTGCTGCTACGGCTTGTTTGCCATGTCACACAGGTAGTGACAGCGGTGGCAGTGAGACCACTGTCGTGTTGTGTAGGCACCTCCGTCGGACAGATGTGTAGCTGTAGGGTGTGTTGCTACAGAGCCGAGATCAGTGTTGGCCTGTGCCATCCCACTGAGCTCTCAGGCTCATGACCAGTCTCGCTGCAGCTCCGGTGAACTTCCGAGGGTGCTTTGGGCTGAAGGTGAAACTTGCTCTTGTTGTAAATTATTCAGCTCAGCTTTTGGTAGTGACAGCACATAGAGTAAACATTGATCAGTGTGCAATACGGACAGGACTTGGGTGCTGCCGGGCACAACCCTGAGTAAATGCTGGCTTAGGAGGAGCAGGGATTCCAGTGTGAAACTGGGGGGTAATGCTGAAAATTGAGCACTTTCATAGAAGGACAGCCTGGGAAGGGAGGACTGTCCTAAAGCAAATAGGTGGTTGGATTTCTCCTTTTCCTTCAGGTTACATGGTGTCTTCCCTTTTTGTCCCTGAGCTGAACAAAGCATCTACAGAGGGTACCAGCCGTCCCATAGGAATCCTCTAGCTTTGAAGTCAAGTAGGTGTTGAAGTGCTTTGTAACATCAAGGAGTCTTAGGAGGGAGGGGGAAGAGGCCATTGTGTTGCAAACAGCATAGCTGCCATGGAAACTGGTGACTTGCAGGAAAATGGTAGGAGAGGAGGAGGGAAAATATAAGAAAATATTTTTTTCTTAATATTTAAATCATAACTGTGATTAGTGACCTTGCTTCCTGTATTTGTTTAACTAACATGGAAAGCGAATACAATTCTTTTGAAGCTGCCAGAATATTCCTGTGTTATGTTGCATGCCTTGTCTGTGAGGCAGTATGATTATCTACTCAAAACAGTTGACCTCATGCTGGTGTATCCTAAGCTATTTTGCAGATTGTTACAGTTCTCATAGAGAGCAACGTATGTTGTCTAATGATTCGTTAACTTTTCACTTCTTGGCCAATGTTTAGCTGTAAAACCACAGCCCTGTTAATTACAAAGAATCTGTGTCTGTGTTTACTCTGCCTTGTGGGGGGAAAAATTAAATGTTAGGGAGGGGAATTTGGTTTTTCTTTACTTTTTTCTTTTTGTTTTCATATAAAAAGCGAGTGACCCGTGGCAATTTCCAAAGTATTTCAGCATGTTCTCTGATGTTTAAATTGAACTTTACATCATTTTTTACAGTGACACCTGCTGCCCTTGTAACCGTTAAGTGTATGCGAGTACATAGAACCCACTTTTCAGAAATTTATAACTCTGCTGTAAAATTTTATTCTGTGCTGAAACTTGGCATCCAGGCTTTTTGACTAGGAACAAATTATTCTTTAAAAAATGTGGTGAGAAGTTGGTCATTCATAAGAACTTACTGTGCAGTAAAAACAAACTGATTTTACTGCCATATTTATCTGTTTATGCCTCTGTAGCTTGGAATAGGAGCAGAATGAAATAGCGCATTTGTTCACTTTTTATGTCTTTAAATCTCAATTCAGGCTTCTGCTTAGGTCACTGGTATGAATGGATCTGATTTTCTTTTCCTAGTTCTGAGTATTTTTGTCTGTCACAGACACCCACCCAACAATGCGATTAAAGGTTGCTCAGCCATTTTTAAGCAAGGAGCCCAGTTGGTTTTCAGCCAGAGAACAAGCCTTCCTGGATGAAATCTTGGAAAATTCATTTAACTTTGTCCCTGTTTCTAAGTCTTTTAAACCTGCTGCTTGTGGAAACAGCAACAGGTGCTTTTCTTTCAGGTTGCAGTTGGCTTTTTTAATAAATATTTCCCACAGTACAGAAAGCAGGAGGTACGTGTTAGCTGGGATGGTAATCACTGCTGGTGGGTACATTTGTTTTATGTAGCATTATCACTTTTTAAAAATGGCTATGAATTTTGCAGCATGTTTGCTGAGGATGCTATAATCACCTGAAAGACCTCTTTTACAGAAATTCCTTGCAAACCAGCGGTGGTAATCCTTATCAGCTTTGTAGTTATCTTTTACTATGAATAAAAAATTGTTTGTGCTTTTTGTTTGTGTAATCATGAGAATGCAAGATTTTTTTTTTTTCCAAAGCTGCATTGTCACAGTTTTTGCACTTTGTGCCAGGAAACAGAATCTCAAGAAATTTTAACCCACTAAAATTCATGGAGGTTAATATTCAACTAAAAGTGGTGTATCAATGTGTGGAAAATAAAGCAGGTTGATTGAACTTGTATGATCAAGTTAACAGAGTGAAAGTGCCAGAAGACTATACTGCACTCCTGAAATAAACTGTCCGTATCTATTAAAGTATGCCCTTTTCCTTTACGTTTTGTTGATTTACCTTAAGTTTCCCATGTGTCTGTGCAGGCTGTCCTGAATTCATAATGATGTTACATTATTTATGTGAGGGCACAGTAACTGCAAGGGGATGCCTTTGCAACTGGGATGCCTTTGCAACTTTGACATACTGCTGAGGAGACTGGTGTTAACGATTATAAACAATAATGACACTGATAGAGATATTGGAAATCCTCGTATACTCCAGCTGGGTTTAGGAGTTGAGGTCGAGAAGTGGGCTGTGTTGAGGATCACCTCCAGGTTGACTGTGAAGTGCTCCGGTGAGTGGAGCCTGGGGAACTGGTCCTGTGGATGCATCTTCAAGACCATAGTTCACCGTGCAGATCTCTTGGAGAGCAAAGATTATCTTAAACCTGCTTCTCATCCTAGCACGTGACTGACATACTATTAACGTACAGATTCATCTTCATGGTAATTCAGTAACTAGGAACAGCACCGGCTTTGGTGACTGTTTATCCAGAGTCTAGACATTTTATACAAGTTTAGGGCTCCCTTCTGTGTTTTATAAGTCAGGCAAACACAACTTTTTTGGTCTTGTGGTAGCATGACGGGTGCATTGGCTGCGTGCTGTTCTGCCTAAAAGCAATATGCTGGCGGTTTATGTGAAGCTATGGTTTAGCAAATATGACACAGGTGTATCAGCCCCCACCTGTGAAAACGAACAGTGGGAATACATCTGTCAGTAACTCAGCATCACTACATGTAGTTCAGCAACTATAAGCTGTCTTACAAAAACGTTAGATGGTTGGATAGAATGCCTTTCTTACAGTATTCAAGAAGATTAAGTGCTGGTTTTTCTTCTTGGGTCTAAATCTTGGAGAGGTACACCAGTCCATAAAAAAAGTAGGAATATTATAAAATGTCTGATAATGTGACCCACAGTAAATAGATTTGTTGGAAAAAATACTGGTGGCAGTGAAGATATGCCATCCAACTCCCTTTGAAGTGAGTCCTGCATAAAATTTGTCACAGAGTTTTCTGAGTCAAAAGTTAGTAGACTCAAAAAAAACCCTGGGCTGAAATGGTAGACCAATTCTGGAGGGTGCTGACTGTACAGATCCCAACCAAACAAAACATGTAAACAAGCATTTAACCTTTAAATCTCTGAATAATTGCATGGACATCTATGGTAAGTGAGTTTTTTGGACCAGGACCAAGAGTGCAGCATTTTGGAAGAACAAACCTCAACAAACTATTTAATGCCTCCTTTAACATATTATCTGGGTCGGTTCCCTTCCTTTGTCTCCCCTGCACATACCAGCCCCTTGGGCGTGAGCTTTTTATTATAAACCCACAAGCTATGAACTGTGAGTCCCTGAGGGCACAGCAAGACGTCAGCTCCCTCAGTGAGCGTGGATGCCGCACAATATTGTCTGCAATAACAGCAGTTACCTGTGCTTTAAAGACGCTAAAGTGTACAGAAATGTTCTGCATTTCTCTGTGGAACAGAGCATTTGAAATTGTACGAGTTCAACCCCAATATATGAAATGCAGGGTAGCAAAAGTGCAGGGGTTTTTTTGTTTGCTTTTTCAATAATTAATACCTAAGCTGCCTAAACTTACCAAACACCATTTCATTCAGTATTGAACAATTCCCT
>NW_010272030.1:8322-13566 GCF_000690775.1 Eurypyga helias
TCAGTAAGACAGTGTTTATACAGTGAAAATCGATGTAAAATACATATGCAAAATTGCAAACTGGACTAAGTTTCTGTATACATTAAAAACATAAACAACAGAGTGGTTTGAGCTATATTTTGTGTGTATAACACATACAATGCCTGCCCTAGCTCTTATGTGTACATAGCCTACACATAAATATTTCCCATTAATGTATTCACTTAGTAATGCTTTTTAGGAAATCAAGTGCCCATGACCAAGGACTATGCATAAAGTGTGTTGATGTGAAGTTTATGTGACAGTGGTAATGGAACATGTTTCCCATTACAGATAAGGATACTTAATATTTATATAGTGCTTTCCATTTGAAAAGCATTTTAGAAACATTAATTAGTGCAAGCCTATCAAGGGAAAAATAATCTGAGGCACAGATTCCTGTGAGTGAGAGAAACCTTGGAAAGCAGTAATGCCAAAAGGGACTTAAAAGTAGTATCTGACAGCACATTACGCATTAATTTAGAATACTGAATTGACAGCAATAAAGACCGATTCAATTTTACTCTAATAAGTGGAGGTCTCCTGTCAGTTGGATTGCTGAAGTCTCTTTAGCAGAAAGATATTGACAGCTGGAGAGATGGAGGGACCAGCATACACAGGAAAGGTATTAGAAGCCTGGATTTATAAGGAACAGTTTTAGGTTAAATACGTACAGGCTGGCTAAAGGACAACAAAAGAAGATGAAGGGTATCAGCCGAAGCAGAGGATGTAATATGAGAAATGGGATTAAGAAAGATTACTCAAAATCAAAAAGAGCTTTTGGACAATATATTAAGAAATTGTCAGTCATATCTATTGGCTTGCAAAATAATATTTTCAGAGAAAAAATTAAGCAGAATCTCTTGCTTCATTTAAAACTGTGCTGCAAAAAATAGTAATAATAAGGAAGAGGAGTTCTTTAGCAGGAAATAGATTAGTTTGACAAAATCCACAGAGCTTGTTTATCTTCACAGTCCTGTGTCAGGAATTACAGGTAAATAAAGACCCCTCATCTAAATGCTGTGTGCTGGAAAACTGGTGTAAACAGAGAAATGGATTAGCTTGTGCATGCAAGAAAGCCAGTACAACTCTACATTTGTATACAGAGATAGATGCGAGCACTGAAGTCTCTAGCAAATTTCTCTTTTAGTTGCCATGGCATCCTGCCTCCTTGTCATGCACCTTGTTTCCTTAGAAATTATCTGTATAGATGAAAGGTGTGTTCTCCCCGTCTGTGCTTCTTGCAATCACACTTGAATGTTTGGTGATCAGATGAGCTGAACATGTGTAAGTTGTGATTTTGTTAAGGGTGTAAAGGCAACCAGTTCAAATGACACGTTTTGCAGAGTGATGTCCCCATCTGCACTAAGGGGTAGTTTCTGCTGAAATGAGTGACTGTGGTTGAAATACTCATCTTTGGTCTCTGTAGAAAGAACCCTTAGGTATTTTCAGTACATAATTCATCTGCAGCGAGTATGGATGTGTGCCTCCTCTGCTGTCTGATCCTGCATCTCTCAAGTGATGCTGATGTATTGAGTTTGTCATAAGGAAAGGATACTGTTTTCTGAAGCACTGAAAAAACTCTAAAACCTAAATCTCATGGTTTAGACACTTATGAACAAAGCTTTGTTGGTTTTAGCAAGCCTGAAGGCATAGACAGATCACGTAGGTAGAGTGATCCTGTAAGGATAATGCACGAACCTTATGTGTAAGTCTGGCTGGCACAGCTGGATGGCCAAAGATGGGAAACATATCTTAGTCCTTATGTTCAGATCCCTGTGTAAGTGCTTAAAGCCACTGGTTAGATCTCGATGGCTGGTGTACAGTAGAATGGCCTACTTGTTGCCCCTGCCAGATCCTGTGGAACTACTGTACTTTGCTATATGCAACTGTCTGTTCAATTTCCTTTCTTTTTCATGATTCGTGTTCTCAAATCTTCAGTTAAATCCGTTGTGATCCTTATTTGTCTGGACTGAGTAGAATTGCATTATCTGCATGTTTGGGGGAGTTTCATCTCTTTGAACCTCACTGAAGATTCCTGCTACCAGAAGTATTGGTTTCAGTAGGATAATGGTAGCCAAGTTAAGACTAGTGGAATGAGATTCCCCCCGAAGTCCCTTCTATTTTAATTCGGTGTGCAAGATCCTGGTCTGCAGAATTACAGAAAAAAGCTTGAAGGCTCTGAGGCCTTGGACAGCATGAAGCAAGTGCTCTCAGAGAAGGCTAATAAGTTCTGAGTTGTACTAATGTGAGGGACCCCACTGACAACACCCAAGAAGAATAAACTATTAGAGCAGAAGAAAAAGAGCAGAATATATTTTCGTCTGTCCACTACAGCAACAAAAAACCCAAACACTCAACCAAGTTGCTGCTGAGACATACTCTCCTCTGGTCTTCTTCAGAACAGGTCTTTTTTCACACCCTCCCCCCAGTTATGGGTTAGGGACATTTCTCGGTGAGATGCTCGAAAGCAGAGCCTTGTCAGAATTCACAGGGGATGTTGTTTTCCAGTTATGGTCTGGTGTTGCCTAAATTCCTTTTAGAGATTTAACTTCACTGGAAAGCAACCAAAGATTTAGTTTTTCCTTTTTGAAGCTCCTTCTGTGAAAGCTGAGGCTGGTAGCAGCAAAAAATAATGTAGAGTTAGACCTTACTCGTGCCAACGTGAGTTCAAGTTCATGCTTTGTCTGCTTCCAGTGATTTTAACAATGCGTCAACAGGATGTGCAGTGGAAAATAACAATAAAAACCACGTGCTGTTTGTATTGCTGCATACACACTATGCTGTATGCATCCCCTTAGCTGATTTATTACCTTCACATTTTGCTCTGTAAGTTAAATTAAGTCCTCATCTTCTGAATGGGTGGGTTTATTTCAGCTTAAAATGTTATTTCTTCTCTAATGCCTGTGGCTAAATGCACAAGAAATTTAATGGTGGGTTTGACGTAACAGTGAATTCTTTACACCAGTTTGATAATCCCCAACAGACCCTGTAGCCATTTTCCTTCTCTTAATTGTAAAATCCATTATAAATACCTTCAGTTATCTAGGAAAGATATGCTATATGGTTGATTTCCAAAGTTTAAGGCTTCAGGGACAAAAGTTGAATTTTCAAAACTTTTCCTGCTTTTTCTAATACTCTTAAGAAAATGCTTTGTCTTATTACTTGGCTAATTTCCTTGAAATGTTGAATTGTGGAATGAAGTTTTTTTTAAAAAGCTCCAGACCATGCAAGTATTGTGTTAATGTGGATGATTTTAGGAGGAGTAAACTGTGTTCCAGTAAAAATATGGCAATAAAATTTGCAACCTACGATTCTTCTTTGATCATTCAGATTCTTTGGGATTTGATTCCCAGCATTGCAAATTGGCTCAGTAATTGATAGTTCATTGTACTGCGATATAATTCATGTTTTTTGCAAAACCACAGCAGAGGCATGACTGCCTCCTGGCTAGGGTGAAAGGACCGATTAGGCAACAGGAACTTTGGATCACTGAACTGCTTCTTCATGCTGGGCTCTCACACTCTTGGCAGAGTCCAAAGTCAGAGGAGTTTGCAATCTTGGCTCAGCTGTTTGTACACCAACTGTAAGGGACTATAATGTGAAAGACAGTATCAAAGGGGAGGACGGTGAAAAATTAGTTATGTGGACCAAAACCAGAAGGCGCAGGGAAGGAGTTTTGTTCATTCACGGGAATCCTTATAAAATCAGCTGATCGATTGTTTCGTGTGAGGTGCTGAAAAATTAATGTGAGTGCAGACTGACAGCATTGGATTTCAGCTGTGCTTGGGGAGCCTGGATGGAAATGAGAGGAAACTGCTTAGTCCTTGGACCTGTGATAAAGCCAGGCGCATTTCTGAAGGCGTGTCTGTTGCTGTCTGCCGTGTTTGTAATCATCCCCACACCGTACAGGGAATGTGTGTGGGGCAAGGAAAACAGAAGTGGAGCATTGTTTGTGAATAGGAGAACCTAATTATTCTGTGAAATGCAGCTAAAAAATTCAAGCCATAGGGAATATGACCAACATGAAAACTTCATGGAAAATTAACGCCAACTAATCCAACAGAGTTTAAAATGTGATCTGTCTTTATTTCAATGATAATCCCCTTAATCAAATGCCTGCATTTCTTACAATGTCATCAGTACAATGAGGCACTGTTTACTAGTCTAAGGAAACAGTTATGTATTTAGAATGAGTTTTTTTTATGGGAAATCTGCCACTGTTGCATTAAGGTTTTATTCCATAAAACTGTAAACCAAGGAATAGTTTATGGTTGAAATCAAATCTGGTAAATCCCAACCTGGAATTACTCACCATTAGCTGTGTTAGTGAATGTCATTTTCCAAAATCAATTTTGTCATTTTGGATTATTTTCTGTGCACTATATGTCACAAATGTTTATCTTGACAGAAACCAAGATGCACGTCTCTCTGTTCTAAAATTAACTGTATGAGTTGAAAAATAGCATGTAAGGATGAATTGCTATGATAAACATATGCAAAGTTATTTTTATATGTCTTTTGTTGAGGTAACTGTAGTTCTGTTGGAAATTTCCATTAAACACAAAGCCATGGCTGTCCAGGTCGGAAGACTTGCTCCAATTAATATTGGAGCTCCTTTAACATACAAATACACACAGAAATGCATGTTCAATCATTTGATGTTATTAGATTCTTCTAGTATGTTTCCAGCAGCATAGAAATTCAAGCCCAAGTGATTAATCTACTGACAAAATTAGCTTTAGATAAAGGTTTGTCTCAGAAAAAGGCTTTTTATTCACCTTGCAGCTACTGGTTTAGTATTTACCTCGAGACTCTCTTCAGCGTGTTCACCCATAAATACGAGTTCAGCTGTATGACACAAACTGAAAAAGCTGAGAATAAAGACAGTCCTGTCACAGCAGCAAACAGAGCAACTCATCTGCTCCCTTCTCTGACAAGAATCTTGGAAAAACCATTTAAGTTGGTGCTTCAAATCTGTATTTTTTGTCTGGCAAACATGTAAAATTAATGTCTATCTTTCCTTCACATGTTAGACAGTTCCCAATGTACAGGGATATATCTGGTGTATTTTACGGGGCGTTGTTCTACAACGGGGAGGACACGATTAAAAGCTCAGGTGCAAAGGAGAGTATAATCTGCATTTTACTTTTTGAAAATGCCAAATTAAAATGCCTATGTTAATTTTACTAGAAGTGGTTAGTTAGAATCATAGAATCACAGAAG
>NW_010272031.1:0-223 GCF_000690775.1 Eurypyga helias
CTCCTCTGGACTCACTCCAACCGGAAACGAGCATGGAAATGATGGGCTGTTTTCCGTTCTGCGGCCAGACGTGCCAGGCCGCACCTTTGCGGGGCGGGGGCAGGCGATGGGCTGCATGTCCCATCATCTGCTTGAACGAATCCGGCTGCGCTCTGGGGTCGTGGCGGCTCACATTCGGGTATAACCACCTTTTTCCCCCGACCGGCTGCCTTTCGGCGGAGGA
>NW_010272031.1:311-910 GCF_000690775.1 Eurypyga helias
GGCGTCGTGGGCCGCCCGGGAGGCCCTTCGTGGTGGGCGACTTTTTGCCGGAGTGAAGCCCGTGCCCAGAGCTGCCCGAGCCCGTGGGTTCGTTGGGAGACGGGGGCGAAGGTCATGAACGACGGGGTTGGCTCCCGTCTGCTTCGGGATGTGGAAGGAGGAACTGGATTGGGGAGAACGCGCTCTTAAATCCCGAGATACCCTCACGGTTTGGTGGTTGGGCTCCTTCCTATGTGGCTTTGGGTTTGGTTGGTTGTGTTTCCCTTTCCAGACGTTTAAACCGTAGCGCGATGGCCAACTCATCCTTTTGACCTCATAATTCTTCCTTATTTTGGTCGTTACCCTGCTTTTTAGGAGAATATGCTGTTGATGGCCAGCAGGCCCCACGTAAAGGCATTGGCAGCATTTCTGTGTCGCTCGCTGAGCGGAAGTTAAAAGCTAAGATGAAAAAAGGGGTCAGGTTTTTAAAACCCAACGACCCTCTTTTGGTTCCGGGTATCGATTTTTGGAAGCTCTGTTACCTTATTCCCCTCCACCCTGGCCAAAAAAAATTAAATTTCTCAGCGCCCGACCGTTTGATGCCAGAGGTTTGCCGCTGG
>NW_010272031.1:998-2775 GCF_000690775.1 Eurypyga helias
GGGTTTTGCGGGGTGAGGAGGTGGGTTTTGCGGGGTGAGGAGGTGGTTTTGCGGGGTGAGGGGGCATCTTTCCGTGCCACCCGTTTAGGAATGCTGAAAGTAGCGTTTGTGAGCCGACCCTCGGCCTTTGTTTCGCTTGTCGGCTGGCTTGCGGAGGGACCTCGGTTCGTTTTTTCTGTCCTAAGGCCCCGAAAAAGGCCAGTAGCGGTTATGTTTTTTCAACAGACAAGCTCGTCGCTGCTGCGAAACCGTCAGGCCTCAGAAGAAGCTGCTAAGCGCCTTCGCGTTTGGTGTGCTGTTTCCTTCCGGTAAAGCATGTCGTTTTTGCTTCACCGACATTTTATTCGTTTTAACGAGGAAGAGCCTGCCTCCAGATATATATATATTTATCAGAAACTGGTGTCTTCTGCCATGAAGCCCTCTTCGGGTTGTTTACAGCCAAAAGGTAGGCGGGATCAATGGCGGCAGCGTAATCCCGGAGGGGAACGCTCCAGGGAGGCTGCTCCTGCAGCAGCTGCAGGTCCCGTGCTGGGATTCACCGTGGAGGAGGAGTCTGGCTGCATTGGGATTTATGCTGTTTGCGTGTGACCCCGGTGCCGTCGGAGCGCAGGAGCCTCATCCTCCCAAAACGGGGAAGGCGCGGCACTCAGGTCGGCGTTCGCAACCCCGCTTGATGTCCCTGCGTCTACGTCCCTGTTCTGTCACGGCTAATTATGCAGTTCCGCGGATCGGTTCCCTCCTGGATTAACAGACCTGTGTCTGGGAAGGGATGCTGAGGTCAGCGCAGCCGCCTGCAGAGCTGGGGGGGTGGAGATGGCCCTGCTGATGCCCAAGCGCAGCAGCGAGGAGGCAGACGCACGTCGTGACCGAACGGGGTTTTGTTTTGTTCCCCCCTTCCTCCTTCTCCCGTGAAACAGGACGAAAAGGCCCTCACCCCTGCCAGGAGTCGGCAGAGCCTGAAGACGAGGCAGAGAAGATGCGCACGAGAGGGACTCGGTTCGGGACGCTGCTCTGAGTCCAGTTACCTAAGGGATGTGGCGATTTTTCCACAATTTTGGGGAAAGCCAGGCCTCTCACGAGGGTGGTGAGAACCTGGTCCCTGGTTATTCCTGGTGAGTGGCACAAATCCGGACGTCGGCGAGCAGAAGCCATTGGAGAGGAGTCGCTGAGAGCGTGGAATAGTCAGCCTCGAGGCCAGCGGGCCAGGGTCCGGAACGCCGTAAATCACAGTCCTGGCAAATCTGGCGGCGTTTTCCTCCTTCCCTTCGTTGCGATACGTCCTTCGGGAGCGGAGTAGGTCGCGTTCCTCGGGATATTGGGGAGGCAGCATGTTGTTCTCCTCGCGCGGGGCGGTAGACGGAGCAGAGGCCGCTGAGACGAGCCAGCGGGGACGTAGCTGCCTCCGGCCCGTGGCAAGGGCTGGGATCTCCTCTGGGGTCCTCTGGGGAAAGCGGCAGCTCGCGCCGCGTGCCGGCATCCTGTCGGGCTGGAATCGTGTGTTCCCGCGTTGAGAACCCGAGTGAGGCCGGAGGGGTGTTTTGAAGGCGTTGGTGCTCCCTGTTTCTGGCATGTTGTGTGCCGGGGGCGCTCCGTACCGTCGGTAACCCCAGCGTAAACAAGACTCGCTGTGGTGTTTCCTGCAGGCCATTCCCAGTCTGCCTCACGCTCCAGGCTTCGGGGGAAAAAGACACATGTTTGGGGGTGTTTTAGGCAGGTGGCTTTGTGTACAACGGGGAGGTTGGCTTGATTTCTGTCAAGGTGAAGCTAAAAAAGCCGT
>NW_010272031.1:2832-4338 GCF_000690775.1 Eurypyga helias
CGTGGTGGGTTTGTCAGGGCTGACTTGGAAGACGTGAGTGTTGGCAAACCCAGGAGAAACCGAGGGTTTCGTTTTGCTCCTCTCGGGGACGAACACGCCGTCTTGATGCTGCCGGGGGAATTGGATTGTGCCCCGTTCCCCGGCTCCGTGCGCACGACGCCGAGTCGCCCTGAGCGGGGTCGCAGGTGGGACAGTGAGCGAAGGTGTTCTCAGCTCACGCTTCCGGGCCATTCGGAGAGGAGGTAACTTGATTTGAAACACGGGGGCAGAAATGTTTCTCTGATGCCTCCCTCACGTTGCGTCGGGTGTTCCGAGCTTGTGCCGTTGGGCTGGGTTGCGGGATCAGCACAGCAGCAGCGCGTCCGCTTCCGTTTCAGAGCGTCTGCCGCCTCTGGATGCGGGCCCGGAGAGGAGGCATGAGTCCTGGTTTGTTGGAGCTGCTGCTTTTCGGAGACTTTCCGTGCTGGTCGGCGGGTGCAGCGCGGTGTCGGCGTGCAGCGCGGTGTCAGGAAGGACACCGAGAGGGGATAAAGCATCCGCGCTGAGGGACAGAAATGGGGGGTGAAAAAGCAAATAGTCACCGATAATCGCATTCGTGTGCCCCTACGTTCCATGGTTTAGGTCACCTTGTTGCTAGCGCGTGAAAAAAGAGGAGTTTGGGGTTTTCCGTGCTTGCACACAAGTGAGAAAATATGTGAGGTGGTGGTTTTTGGTTTTTTTCCCAGAAAGAGAGTTGATATAAACAACAATATGCTGAGGAGTTCTGAGGAGGTAGGCAGCTCTCCCAAGCCGGAATCTTGGTTCTACTGACGCCGGGATTGATGCTGTATCAGAGCGTGATGCTGGAGCGTGATACACACGCTCTGTCATTCCCAAAACCTGGTGGCGAGAAACTTGGCGCCGGGAGCAGCTTTTGTGGCGAGGAGGCGGGAGAGGCAAGGGCCGAAACGCGTTCGGGCGTTGGCGGCGGCAGGACCCGCGGTCAGCTGGGGAGGAGAAGCGGCGGGAAGCAGGCGGGATGGATGGCGGTGGGGTTTGCGGCGCTTGTTGGTTTGGTGAGAGGTTCCTGGCGATCTGTTGGCAGGAGATAAGTCATCGGAGGCCGGTTGAGGTGTAAAGACGTTCGCAGAATCGCTGTGGGGTGGAGAAGGCGGCAGTTCCAGGATTCGGTATCTGGGTCACTGGGGATCTGCAGCTTGTTTTCTCTGAACTAGCTCAGGAGATGAAGTCTTTGAAGGCAGAGGCAAAGATCTGAGAGAAAAGCTCATTCAGGATAAACTTAAATTTTTTAGCATGTCAAACCTGGAAAAAAATAGCACAGGTTACTCGGGCACCTTGCAAGCTGCTTGTTTTCATATGTGCTATAGTGTGCTTGCTGAAACCAGCCGTGCTGGGGAACTTCGAGCTCGGGAGGATGAGTCAGTCGTGAGGAGTGCCCTGTGTCCCCCGGGCGGGTGTTTGTTGGGGGAGATGTCTCTCACGCCCTGTGTCATGGTTTAACTCCGG
>NW_010272032.1:0-8579 GCF_000690775.1 Eurypyga helias
GTGGCCGCTTGTAGCCGTCGAGTTTCTTCATCCGTCATAAATCCCCAAATCCCTGCAGATAAGAAGAACGTGGAATCCCGCACGGATCACGTCTTGGAAATTGGTGACAGGCGCCTGAAGATCTACATCCAGCCGGGAGAAGGGGACCTGAGCACGAGCCAATTGACAGAGCAAGCCTCCCCCAGCTACTCCAGCCCTTCCAGCTCTTCCCCGCCTCAGCAGGAGCAGCCGGCAGCCGAAGGCCATGGGGACACGGCAGGAGATGCCATTACCAGGAAGGTAAAGCCATCACGAGCGGCGTCACCCGCCCTGCTGGTAGTTCCACGAGCCCTTTGCGCTGCTTTATGTTGCACTTTAGTATTTCACACCCAGCACGTGTCAGTTACTTCATCTTAGGCAATAGAATGGGGGCAGGGAGCAACTTTTGAGTGCCACACATGCGAACAGGCGGCATGGCTTTTGTGCCAACCACTACTCCCCAAAGCTGCGCCCTGGCAGGTTTCAGGAGATGGTATGAATCAAGGACTCCTCCCAGGTGGTGGAAGAATTGGATGAGATTGGGATCCCTTCTTCCTTCACAGACCTATAACACTATTTCAGCATGTTTTGCACCTTCAAACAGCCCTGATTATTTCCATCCCTTGCCTCAGTGTTAAACAAATCGGCTCTGATGGGATGTAGCGCAACAAATGTTGTTGCAGACACTTTGAACTAGAAGTTACGCAGAGAAGGAAACATCCGCTGTGTGTTAGGGACATGGGGTAGGGCCAGGCTACATGCTACATGACGTGGATGTGGCTCTACTGATGTCTGGCCCAGAGGGTTTACTCTGTTTTGTGTAGTAGCATGGGTGTAGCTTTTGAGGTATGGGACGTGCTAGCGTGTTGGTCATTGACTTCCGTAGTGGTGTACTGCAAATGTCCCTATCCTCCTGTCTGTGCGAAGTAGAGAGGTCAACATTACTTCTCAGAATCCTGTTTTCTGCCCTCATCTTGAGTTACTAAAGCATGGCTTTTAGGAAGTTTTTAAGGAAAGATAGTAGAGAAAACTAGAAAGTCTAATACAATTAAAGAACAATGTAATATAACTTATATGTGCTGTTAAAACATGTTGTGTCTTTGGCACCTGACACGAAGGAAACAGGTTGTTTTGGGGCTCCTTGGCAGAATGATGATGGCACTAAGTTGTAGTTACAATTAAAGCTTTTTTTTTTCTTCCTAAACCAGGATTTTATGACTATCAGAGCATAGAATTAATGATCAGAATATCACAGAATTTCTACAAGCAGGATCAGCATAGTACAATTTTGTAAGTAGTGTAGGACGGAATTTCATAGCAGATCTTAGTTTATGGTTTCTAATCACCTGGATCCTCTGTAGATTAGGTCAAATGTTAATACTTGCCTTGCTGTATCAATACAACAATCATAATCTAGACTCAAAAACCCACATGAACACGAGTCCTTCACTCGGCCCGCGGAGGACGCAGAGGATGGTGGAGGTGACCCCGGCCAGTGGGGCGGGATCACGGGTCTGGCTGTCCAGTGGGGCGGGATCATGGGTCTGGCTGTCCAGCGGCAGTTTGGGTCCAAGTTCCCACTTAGGACTCGTAACTGCTTGATTTTTATAAGCCGGACTATGTGCTCTGGAACGCTTCCCTGCGCTGTGATGGGGTCATCACCACCCAGCTGGCAGGGTGCCTGGGATCTTCAAGGCCGGTGAAGAGGGGAGTAGTCGGCCTGGTGCCCAGGAACCTTGAGGACATAGGGAGGAGGAGAAGGAATCTGTTTGCTTCGTCTGCTTGGTGCGCGGGACCTTGAGGGCCTGATAATGAGGGGAAAAGGGACTAACAGGTGACCAGCTCGGTCGCAGAGAACGGCCGTTTGCCGTATAAAATGCCGTTAGCTATGCTGACCGTGTTACCAGAGGTCAGGAGCAGAGGGCGCTGGTCACAGTCTCAAACTGAGCAGCCAAGGTAGCGTGATCGCTCCTGCAGTGCTGACAGCATTCACAAATCTCCCTTTCACTGCTGACTTAGCAGCAGACTTGGGTGTACGTAACGCCAGCACACGTGCCGTGAAAGAGACACGGCGTGCAAGTGTGTCTGTGGTAGTCTGGCCTTGCTGAGATGGACAGGGCTTTTCCTTAATCAAAATGCAGAAGCAGCAAGCAGAGAACCTTAGAAAAAACAAATATTGACGTCTTCTTGTCTCCTCTTTAGATATTTCTTACAGTATCTGCGACTTTGAATACCAGTCTGTTCACTGAAGAGCAAAGGGAGAAAATTACCTTTATATGTCCACGTTTACAAAGAGAAAGAAATCCTGATATTGATGGCGCTGAGAAACTGACGGGCGATTTTACAGATATTGAAAAAGCTTATCACTTCTTTAAGGATATCCTTGCAAGCAATGACCCAAACCATGATTTCTCACATTCTGAAAGTAAGAACAGTTTGAGAGATGAAAATGGTGCGAATGATGAAGTGAATGAGCTTACAGTTCTGTCGGCTCTCTACGAGTATTTCTGTCATACCTGCAAAGAACAAATCCAAGTGCTCTGTGAACAGTTCGGGGTTCGTATAAGAAGTGAAGATCGTTACAATGGAACCACATCGATCTGCTTCACTTCTGATAAAAATCCTGCATCGATACAGGGGGCTAGCGAATTTTTTATCAGAATTTTTCAGAGAAGTGTGAATGACCTGAAGCAGGAAAAGATTCCCATGACGAACAGTTACACATTACGTGACACAATCATGAAATTACATGCTAAGTTTAGTAATCTTCTGGCCAAAGAGGAAGAGAATCAATTGCTACTCCGTGGTCCAGCGAGTGAGATTCTAGCTGCCAGAAGGTTTCTCGCAGAGGAAGGTGAGAACAGCCAAGCTGAAAAGAACACGAAAATATCATCTGAACTGTACCAATACAGGAATGGAGTTGAAGTTGATGCTTCTCTGTTTAAATTATTGGAAACAATATTAAGCAAAGAAATTGAAGACATTAAAGACAAGTTTGATACAGTAATAGAAAAGAAAGACAGCTCATGTGGCCAGAAGATGGTCATAATATTTAGGCCGAGGATCAAAACTTGTGATATGTCTTCCCATGCTACTGAAAGTTTCATTGATGCATTCCAGAATGCCTCCGCAATGTTAAGTGAAAAACTCATCAGCTTGAAGCTTTCAGAAGGTCAGAAGAAAAGATTAAATAAGCTGCTTAATGGAAAACAGTTGGAGGATCTGCATGTAAAACTTAAGAAGAAGGAAGACACATTCATCTTGTGTGGTTTACCAAACCATCTTTATGAGGCTGAAAAGTACATTTTGAACCTTCTTAGCACTGAAGACTCAACACAACCTAAAAATAGGACACCACACTCCTCTGAGCTCAGCTACCAAGCAGCTACAAGAACATCTGAAAAGAAATACAATGGTAGGCAAAAGAATAGTCTTTCTTCAGAAGGACAGTCTAAGGCAAAGATGGAAGAAGACAAGAGAGATGTGTGTCCGATTTGCATGGAGAGGATTGGTAACAAAGAAATCCTGAAAAAGTGTAAGCATGCGTTTTGCAAAAGTTGCATTGAAAAGGCCATGACTTACAAGCAAACCTGTCCTGTTTGCAACGCTGTCTACGGACCCATGGAAGGAGACCAACCAGAGGGAACGATGACAACCCGAACGATACGTTCAGCTCTCCCTGGCCATGCCGGCTGTGGCACTATCGAGATTACGTATAGGATGCACGGCGGTATTCAGACCGTAAGTATATTTAAAGATTCAGAAGGGATGCTTTCCCAACAACAAAACCAGTATCGAGCATAAAATTAACTCTTTTTCCATCATTTGGGTGCGTGTCCAGGAGAGACGTTGCTTTGTTCTGCTGGGAGTTTTTCACTTCGATATTTTTGGGTGTGATTCAGCACCGTAGTAGGAATTAAATAGTCAAATGGTAGCTCTCCATTTTATAGGCCCCAGGACAGAGCTACCTGTCTTTAATTTGTACACTGGGAATAACTGAAATGAAATCAAAAGGGTGCTGTCATCCAAACAAGATTTCACGAGTATAATGAGGGTTCTCTGAGGAATTCTCCCAGCTGCTGTCACCAGTGAATGCATAGTGAGCTGGCTTGTAAGCTTGCCAGGTGAGAAATCAGCGTACGTCACGTGCTTAGAGTCGTAACTGGGACTGAAAATGGGATGGATGAAAAAGTTGGGGGCGGGGTGACATGCCTTTGGGAGACCGAAGGGGAAAAAACAGGTTTAACGATGGATGCATGAGAGGTGACAAGAAAATGTGAATGAAATAGGAAAGAAATTGTGTAGTGAGGAAAAAAACACCTCAAAATCAGTCATGCTGTGTCCTTCTGAAGGCAGGATAAAAAGTAGTGGGGATGTGTGATTTTCAGAGCATTTGTCATACACCGTGTGGTTTGGTTTTGTTTTTTTCTACAAAACAGAGCAACCATCCAAACCCAGGGCAACCTTACTATGCGACTTCCCGAGTAGCCTACTTACCTGACAGTAAAGAAGGGCGAGAAGTTCTGCAGCTCCTCGAAAAGGCCTTTAAGCAAAAACTGATTTTCACGGTGGGGCAGTCGCGCACCACTGGTGCAGAAAGCGTTATCACATGGAATGACATTCACCACAAAACTTCCATGTTCGGAGGACCTACCAAGTAAGTGGTCTTTTCTTTATGTGATTTTATCGCTACTCGGATGCGTCGGGAAGGCTACGCTGAATTTTCTGCATTAGAGCGTTTGGATTTTGTCAGTGACAAAGGGATTGTGGAATGCTCTGTTGATCCAGGCTCGAATCGCCTTCACCAATTTGGACAGTTGGAACAAGGATGAGCTTAGTCTTCTGTTGCCCCTGAGGCCACTCATTCACCAGTGAGTTGTGTAAAGCACCTACTCAGTTAATAACTCCTCTGATTAGAAACTACTTCTAGTCCAGGAAAGGACAGCAAGGCCTCAGTAGCAGCTAAGGTTGGAGTCCTAATCTCGGCCTCTTCTGTTACCTGCTGTTTTCCACCGGGTAGTGCTGGTCCACTATGATCCCCGTAGAGACAGCGCTCGGACTCTGTTTAATAAGAATTTCTACTTACTAGAGCTAACAGCAAGAAGAGATTGTAGTACAGATATGGTTATGTCCTTTTATATGCAAGGAACCCCATGTTATACGCAAGGAACCCCATGCAGCATGCAACAGGACGCCTTGCTGACCCCGTCCATGGAGGGAGTTACCCCGTTTTGGTTGGTTGGGCTATTACAGGATTTTCTTGGTAGAAGACAACTTTATTCAGCATTTCTTGAGGCCTTGCTGCACTTCTTGATAAAGGCAAGGACATGCGGGCGGCGTAATGGCCAGTACGGAGTGGGAGCTGCTCGCAGCACCTCTCTGAGTGGGCTGGCTGAGTCTGTTGTGTGGCCACGGGATGTGCACAGCACAACACAGGCCTGAAGGCCACAGCGCACGGCATGGCACTGGTTAGCTGCTGTGTGGATCTCTCATTCCTCAACGTATAATGGTCAGGATCGCAACATTCCACCCCTTGAACACACACAATTTACCTTTCTTAGAGATGAGATTCATGACAGATTGTGTCAGTAAACTGTTTGGCTCCCGGAAAAAGTCTGGCAGAGGCAAGAGGGAGCATGGAACAGACCTTTCAAGCTTGTTGCAGCCTCTCAGGGGCAGGTGTCTTCCTGCAAGCTCTGACGATTGGTGTCTACATCCTCCTTCCTGGGCTAGGATTGTAAAAGAGCAAAAACTGTGGGAAGTGCTTTATCCCCCACTCTGCCCAAATGCTCT
Source organism: Eurypyga helias (assembly GCF_000690775.1). Classification (NCBI taxonomy): domain Eukaryota; kingdom Metazoa; phylum Chordata; class Aves; order Eurypygiformes; family Eurypygidae; genus Eurypyga; species Eurypyga helias. Next base: position 5,812 of record NW_010272032.1, read on the forward strand.
CCCTAGTTACCCCATGCTTCATGCGTGCTTTTGGTGATGCCATAAAATCCAGAGGTGCCGTTGTATTCGTGTTCTGAATGCCTGCCCACTTCAGGCCTGGTTTTTAGAAAGGTGCCTACCCAAGCGCCCTGTCATTTTAGAGTGAGACAGCAGCCAGCTTTGACAAGGAAGTTCTTTGTCTCAGTTTGGAGCTCAGCAGCTCCTTTTCTTCAGTTTTTTGCTTTACCCTGTCTGTAGCACCTCTCTGACCTGCAAAATAGGGCCTGTTTTCTCGGTAGAGTAAGTGCATGAAACTTGTGAAGTGTTTTAAGAGATGCTGAGGAGAAGGTTCTGTGGAACTGCCAAGTGCTTCAATGCAGAAGTAGCCCAAACAATTCTTTTCTTCTTCTCCTAGTTTTGGTTACCCTGATCCTGATTATCTGCCGCGGGTCCGATCAGAATTGAAAGCAAGAGGAATTGAATAAAGAGATCAGTCAACCGTCAGCTCTTCACTGTAATAACCAGCCATGTAGCTGTTAATTCAAGCACTAAGAAGAAAGAAGTTGCTTCGTTCAGCTGCTGTACTTAAATCACTTGTATTTCACAGTCAGATAAGAAAAATAAGCTTTTTCTCATCAAATGATATATGTTCTTTTTACAAATCTTTTGCTTCCTGGAATAAAGCTTCCCTGTGTGCGTAGCCTTTACGGAACGTGGGTCTTGTGAACGCAGCATTAGTACCTGTGGCAGCTGTCAAATATCAAATTGTATGTCTTATTTTACCAGCCATAAAATCTGCTCTTTTCACCACCAAATCTTCGGTCTGACCACCAAAACCGATAGATCCGCGAATGGGTCGGACGCTGACTTCAGCTTGGTGTTACTATGTCTGACGTCGCAGACAGCATCGTGTGACCCATCCCCTGGAACACTCTTGTGCAGCTGTGGCAGTGCCTGCTGTGATCAGGCCATGATCTTTAGCTTTTTTCCCCCTTTTCAGGGCAGAAATGGCATTTGTGGTTTGGGTTTTTCACTTAATTGGTTTGGGGTTTTCACTTAATCCGTGAAATCGGCATGGATAATGCGTGTGGGGGGTACATGGATGCTGCTGTATTTTCAGCCCTGCAGAAGCGCTGAATGCCGACAGCTGCGTTGGAGTGGATGGAAAGTAACAGGGTCCCCGTGCTGTGCCCCCCCCGTCACGTTTCAGCTTAAACGCAACTTTTAAGTCATCTGTGCAACTGGAAAACTACATTCTTGCCATTGCTTCCGACTTAGGTTTTAAATTGCATCCAACAGATACTCTGTTGCTACTCTGTGGTGTCGCAATAGCGCGCTAACTGCCTTTGGGCTGGGGTGCAGCAAACAGCTTTCCCCCGGCGCCGCCGTAATCGCCTGTGGGTTAACCCGGTTTGTTAGGCTGGCAAATGTAACGAGTAAATAAAAAGTAAAAACACCCTCTGCTCAGTCCTGCTTTCTCATGTACGGGCTTTTTTCCCCTGAGTTAGATACGTAGAGTTGTATATATATATTTTTTAATTTAGGGGCAATGCCACCATTGGGGTGATTTTACCCCATGCCACCTCCTTTTTTTGCTTTTTTTTGGGGTTGTTTCTTTTTTTAGGATTCCGACACTGTGAACTAGCCAGTACCACCTTATCACCTTGACTTTCCGATTTCTCAGTGCTGTTTGGTCTCCATGCGGGTTAGGGTGACTTTCCTTCCCACGGCGGCTTTGTTTTACCACACTGCTTCTCATATTTTGCAGTATTTGCCGTCTCTTCCCTTTTCCCTGCAGTAAGATACCACCATTCCAGTGGTCTCGAAGTGACGGGGCTTTTCTGCATGCTGAGCTGTGAAGATGGAATCTCCCCAAATTCTCATCTCGCGTCCTGTCCCCACAAGCCGGTTCCCCGACGTCAGGCCCCGCTCTGACAATTCACCGGCTCCCATTTTTCCTGTGGCAACGTTTGCCGGCTGAGTTTTGCTTCACAGTCCTCCTGACGGTCACTGAAAGCTCCCAAGGCTTTATCCAGCCGTACCCTTTAGGGATGAACCTGCCCAATCTGCAATCGAAGTCAGGTATTTTGTCTGGGTGGCAGCGAGGGAGGAGAGCAGGCACCTGGGCCAACGGTGGGGGGAACGTTACGGAATGAGGGATTCATGGCCCGCCCGCAGGTCCGCTCTGTTCAGCTGACATCCACCCGCGCTTGCCATTCAATGGCATTTGGTTCTTACCCAGTTCCTCAGTGAGCTTGCCGTGAAGTTTGGGGGAATAACTCACTCTTTTAGTGCCTCATGTTTGGGCACACGAGTAAAGTGCGCAGCCAGAACTACATGAAATCTGTCACCTTCGTGCAGGGAAGCCCTGAGTGCTCATCTCGGCTACCTGATGTGTTGGTCTGAGAAAACACTCTTTTGGTGCGATCTTGCACCAAAAAATACACTTGCAGAAGTGTTTCTGACGGAGAATGATGGAAACAGGTGGGTTTCATAGAATCACAGCATGGTTTGGGTTGGAAGGGATCTTAAAGCCCATCTAGTTCCAACCCCCCTGCCATGGGCAGGGACACCTTCCCCTAGACCAGGTTGCTCAAAGCCTCATCCAGCCTGGCAAAGCCACGTCCAGCCTGGTTTTGCTTTGCGTCTCGATTTGCGGGCGTAACGCGGGGAGAGCGAGCTCTGTTACCCGCAGCCTGACTTGTAAGGCACTGAAAAACGGCTGCGTAGGTAAACTCGGCTTCAGTTCCGCGCTGCGTTTCTGCTCTGCGGCGTGACCCGGGCCCCGC
>NW_010272033.1:0-16045 GCF_000690775.1 Eurypyga helias
AAAGACGCAGAAAACGAACTGTAGAGAAATGGTTTGCGACGGCATTACCTCTTAAGTTTTTCAACTCAATTTCTGAGGGTCCTGATCTCTAAAAAATCCCTTAGGGGCTTTTTATCAGGTGGAGGATGACGCAGTGCTTTGCTAATGGCTGAAGAAAGTGCCTGATACTGAAAATGTAACAAAAAAACCGAGCTTCAAATCAGAGCCAAGAGCTCTTACCTGGGCTGTCTGTCCCCTCAGCAACAGGAGCTAGCAGTGACCTGTCTGACATGCCGATGCTCCATGTCCTGACCGATCTGTCCGTGGGGGCTAAAAGCAGCTTCGCAACCATCACACAGTCTGCACACGATGATCACAGCAGGTAACGGACACAATTCCTGCCTCCCGTCCAGCCAGCTATAATTAAAAAATACTCTGTTTTTTGTTTTCCTTCAATGTTGCTCTATATGTGGTGGTGCTGTAAACAGGCCTCTAGCTCTGGGTGGGGTCACAGTGAAGCCAGTGGAATTTTTTTATGTCCATGGAATTTTCAGTAATGTGAAGAGGCTGAGAGAGAAGCCAGGGTGGAGGGCAGATGAGGGAGTACAGAGTGAAAGCTCATCGAGTGCCAGGGTTTATAACCAGGGCGAGCACTTCCACAGAAGAGGAAGGAGTCCCCAGACCCCATGTCCTTCTGCTGTCAGCAGGCAGCTGCAAAACCTGCCAGCAAACAGCGATTCTCTTCCCTCCCGATTAGAGAAAGCACTAGCTGTATGCTAATATCCCTGATGTTATCTGGTATCTACTCTGATTATCTTAGGGGGCCTACAAGGAAGCTGGGAGGGGACTTTTTACAAGGGCCTGTAGTGACAGGACAAGGGGTAACGGGTTTAAATTGAAAGCAGGGAGGTTTAGATTAGATAACAGGAAGAAGTTCTTCCCGGAGAGGGTGGTGAGGCACTGGAACAGGTTGCCCAGAGAAGCTGTGGATGCCCCATCCCTGGAAGTGTTCAAGGCCAGGCTGGATGAGGCTTTGAGCAACCTGGTCTAGTGGAAGGTGTCCCTACCCATGGCAGATGATCTTTAAGGTCCCTTCCAACCCAAACCGTTCTATGATTCTATGATCTTTTTATCTCCCACAATAAGTTTGTCCCTGAGAAATTTACACTTATTTAAAAAGAAAATAAGAAAGGCAGGAAACTCATTAAATGTCAGTGATTCTTTCAATTGTGCTTTAAGTAAGCGATTCAGCAATATGAGATTTGTGATAAAGCAATGAGATTTGGCAACCCTGAGAAGAAGATACCTCTGCCAACAGGAGTTATTTAAAATTCATTTACAATATAAAACAACCCTCAGCGTTCTGATTGTAGATAGTTTGGGAATTCTTGTTAAACTACATGGCAGACAAAATCTCATCAAATAGTTCTGCCCTTTAACTAACTTTTTCTTGCTTTTTTCCCCCCCTATATTTCCCTGTTTTTGTTCAAGGAAAGATATAATCAGTGATGCTGGCTGGTTGTGCATCCAGTTCACTGATTTGTTAGTCTGTGTGGGTGCATAAACAGAAAGAAATAGCAACTTTGAAAACAAAGCAATCCTTCCACTAAATCATTTTCTTCCTCATAGTCATTGTGACATCTGAATTATTTAGACCTGAAGTACTTCTGATATATTTCAGGACCATAATACGGGTTTCACTAGAGCTAAAAGCTTGCGGCATTAAGAGGTCACCCAAACTGACAGACCAAGGGTGAATATCGGTTATAGGAGGTTCCTGTAGGCTGATCTTTCCCTCTTCTTGTGCCCAGGGAGCCTGTTCCCTCCCTTCCTTTCTCCCACCCAACCAGACCAATACCACCAGTCTTTCACTACAGCAGCTACCCTTTTCTAGCCAATTCTCAAACTGCTGCCCCTCTTCCAGGCAACATGGTTATCTATCTGCTTTCTACTGCCCGATCCTAAACCTCTCCTTTCCCTGGGGATGCAGCAGTGGCTGGAAAGTGCACGTCCATAGGCAGAGACTTAACTTGTGCCCCTGCCCCTGTGCAGGAGGACAGGGTGAGACCAGAGGCGTCATGGAATGCTTGCCTGTGCCAAGACACAGAAAGTCATTCAGACCATGCCAGAAGGGTCATCTGCTGCAGGACAAAGGGAAAGGCTGGGTGAAATGGGCTCACGCCCCACACTTGCTCTGTGGGCCTGATGCTTTAAGACTGAGTGGATAACTTGCTGAATAGACTTCTGAAACACTTGCTCATACAAAACAAGAGAGCCTCTGTTTCCCCAGTGTTGGTTCCTCTGTTTCCTCAGTTCTTCAGTGCTTTTGGCCTTCTTTCCGCTGAGTAAACTTTTTTCATAGTTGTGTTGGTTTTGAGCCAGATCTGCTTCTTTAAAACTCATGCCCCTCCTAAATAACTAAGCATTGTCCCCGTTTTTTTTCAGTAGTCTGAGAACATTTTAGGTTGTGTGCCCATGAATGTATCTCTCCATCCACAGCGAGACTATTAGACATTTCAGGGCTCTTTCATTTCAGATTGTCTTTTCAATGGCATTTTGTTAGCACAAGCAAAAATAGCTTCTTTTATCCTGTTCAGTTGAGTCTTTTCTCTTCCAGAATGGGCCTTTAAGTGATGATCCACAGAGCAAAGTGATTCCTGTAGACAGATCCATGGGCAGCTGAGCTGATCTAATAGTTCCCCAATGCTGAGAAGCTGAGATGCTGCTCACTTCTCATCTCATAGCTGCAGATTTTCACCCTCCCTTAACTCCTCCTTGGTGTTTGCCATATGCTTCCATTAGCCACTTCAACTCAATAGCCAGACTGAGGAATATTTAATTTGGGAAGGGGTGTTCATTTTGTTCTGGGTTAGTGAGTGAAACCTAACCTCATCATATGGAACCGTGCCTTCAGAGTGCTGTTCTGTTACAACTAGTTTAGCATGACTGTGGGCTAATGCTGAAAAGTGCAGTCTTCTCCATCTCTCCCCAGCCATGTATTCCCTCTTTCTCCCCATTACATGAGGTCCAGTGACTGTGAGACTGCAGAATGAATCAGGGTGAGCAAATGAGTTCAAGGGAAAACCATCATTTTTCTGGTGGATTTGTCTTCTGACAGATGAGCTCGTTGAAGCAGTTGTCTTCAGGGCTAGCCATTGCTAGGTCATTGCTAGCCATGAGGGAATATATGGCCAGGGGAGGGAATGAGGCATGCTACTCTTATTCCTGGTTAAGTGAAAATTCAGGCCTAGGATTGCTCTGGTGCAAAGCCTTTTCTTCCAACATACTATTGTGATTTCTTAACTCCTGGTGTTCCTACCTTACTTTTCAGGAACTAGAGGATCACTTTAGAACTTGGAAGTTGAGTTGCAGAGAACCTCATCTAAGAAGCACAAAGCAGGTATGTGTTTCAGTTTCAGTCTGTATCTTTTCCAGACTACGGTGCTTTTCAGGTGTATTTATATGCTCCCAGACACTAAGCATCCAGTGTTCGGTTGGTGAGTGTTGGGGATACCATACGTCAAAATAATAATGGAATATATTGACTACAGAAGATATGTAACTCCTGAAGGCTCTCAGGTGTCTGACCGTGTGTAATAAAACATCGCAAACAGTACAACTAAAAAGGCAGGAGGATGAGCACGGAGAGAAAGTAGGAAAAAGGACAGAACAAACACTTATTTCCACTTCCCCTAGATAATGTAAAAATAAAATCCTTTCTGTCAAATATCAACAAAAATAGAAATCAAACATCTTGAGTACTGCTTGGAAGGGTGCCACAGCTGTACTTTGGCCCGTAGAGATGAGAATAATCATCCCTTATTTGTCAAGCTATCTTTACACCATTAATATTTTTACATGCCTCTGATAAATCATCCATTTCTTAATGCTATTTTAAAAGAAATCTTTATTTCCCTGCTCACTTATGTTAGATAGTGATTTTAGACTGATGAGATGAGAACAGAGAAAAAAAAAAAACGGTGGTTTTGCTTAGCCAGTGTAATTGTAGAATAGGTTAAAGGTGAGGTAAAAATAGATAATTGTATGAGCCAAAGCTTATTTTTTTTTATGGAAGGAGTGTGAAACACTAGTATATATGGCTAAAACCAGAGTTTTGTATGCCATTCCAGACTGTTCCAGCACATAATTAGCTCTGCTTTGAGCTATATTAAACCTGAGTTACACTGATTTCTGGTGGTGTAAATTTGGGCCCAGAGCCCTCAAGGCAAAAAGTCACCCAAGCAGAAAGCAGTCATGGCTTTCAGTCTGCTGCAGGCCTTGTTGGGACCAGTGCTGCCTATGAAGTAGGAGAAGTTGAGAGAGAATCAAAACTGGCCCTGGATAGTGAGGGGAAAAAAAAATGTCCTTTGAAAAGAGAAAGCTTGTTTGACAGCTTGGCCACTAGAGATATCCACAATCCTGCCAAGTGTTCCCAGGAATAAAGGAAAATCTGGGGGCAATTAAATATGAGATCTTTTCCCTCACCAAGCTAAAAGTTAACGCTGACTACTTCATGTAATAAAACATCCAATTAGGGATAATGAGACTCCTGGGGTAGCCCCCCAACACATATTAATTTTGAGTCTTCATTAAGTTAAACTTGTTTATTTGGAAAAAAGATTCTTATTTTCCTTGCGGCTCCTGATGTAACCTGTTTACCAAACACTACTGGGACACCCACACAAGCTTCTGTAGAAGCCAGGCTGAAATTAGAGTTGTTTACTTCCCCTCACAAAAAGAACCAAGGGCAACAAAGACAGCAGCAGTCCCTGCTCTCCCATAAGCTGAATTCCAGCTAGGCTGATAGGAATTATAATTTACTTAGGATGAATCTCTTTCCACACCTCCCTCATCTTTTTATTGTGCCCCACATCCTGCTAAAGATAAAGCTGCCATCTCTTCCGGCTTAGACGGGGTCACCTGTCTTTTAACTGGGTGAGTTCATCTTCTGATCTCCAAGATGCTACTCAGATTTTCACCTGCTTCACAGTAATGCAACTTCCAGACAGGTTCTCAAATCCCTGCAACTGACGCCAGCTTCTGCCCATGAGATTCAGGAAAAGCAGAACACCAGCCAGAAATAGAGGTAGCTGTCTTAAATTAGCTGTGAGAATTTAGGGTGGAGAGAAAAAGGAACATTTATTTAGAAATCTACAAGAGCAAAAATAAAAAAGGTGGTTTCTCTCCTAGCAGTTGGAGATGGCTGGAGGTAAAACTCCTTGTGAAAGATGAGTCTTGGGAGAAGTGAGGCAAGCTTTTATTGGCAGCTGAGAAAACAGTATGATAAACTATTCCAAAAGCAATTACAGAATGACTTGTACTCAGCAGCCAAGAAGGATCCCATGGGAGACTGTGAAATCTAACAAAATACTAACAATGCTGGTTCCATGTGAAAAGAGGGGAGAGTTCATAGCTATTAAGCCTGGGAAAGACTATTATGATCAGCAGTAGTCTGTCCCATGTGAAGCAGGCCGTACAATTACATGCATGGGTCTCTACTTCAGGACTGTGCTGTTTATTTGCATGTTAACATACCATGCAGAAAGAAACCCCGCCCCTCGTTTAAGTGCTGGTAGATTTATTATCTCTGTAGCTGAGTTGTTTAAGGGTTAGTGGTAGGGCTAGGTGAAGGGCTATTTCCATAGTTTTGGTCACCCACAAATATAGTGAGAGCATACTGACCGGTCATTCTTCCATTAGTGGATGCTTTTAGGTGGCCAAGAAAGGCCTGTAGAGAGTCATCTCATCTGCCTCCAAAATTGATGAAGCCATTCAATTCAGAATCGGGGAGTGCGTCTCAAACCCACACCAAACATCCCTCCAGCAGACAAATCCTAACTAGAGCGCATGTTTACTGGTGTCATGTCTCCTTTTTAGCTCAAACTGCAAAATAGTTTTGACATGAGGTCATTAAAAGCCATGCAGTCTTACCATGCCACCTTGTGCTAGATAGGTGGCAGTCAATGAAAATAATCTGCCGAGAGTTCATGCATAAGTAAAATAATATTGTTGCTGATATCCAGGGCATTTTGAAATTATCCTGGGTGGTTTGCCTGTTTAATCTAAGCTTCTTACGCCAGGAATTCTCTCTTGTGCTTCGTAAGGACACAGAATCTTGTTCAGATCCAAGCTGCTGGTCATGGTTTCAGACATGGTATGGCAACACTAGCATTGGAAAATACTTTGTTAAGAACCGATTGGTAGGCGTGAACTCAGCCACATAAAGCATACATGCAAAATGCATGTGGAATAGAGAGTATGAAAAGCAACCAGCACAATCTGTCACGTTTTTACAGACCCTGAAAAGCGTCATGACAGGAGAATAATTTACATGTTGTTGCTCGCCAAATTCCTTTCGTAATCCCTCACCTGCCCCGCCCCCACCCCAGTAGTAATAGTGTCATTACAATAGGAGGGAAGATGGGTAGGCTGGGATCACATGTAATTCATGTCCCCCAGGTGCTCCATAAATCACGCTTGGATTATCTGGTAATAAAGTTGGCAATGAAAAGGATGCCACAGCAGTGAGTTATAGGCATTTGCAGGTAATGTGGCAAAGAGTTCACCCCAGGGAACCCTCTTACTCAGTTGTCTGCTTCTGCCCCCACAGTACCTGCTTCTAATTCTCCCTTGTCTCTGATTTTGTTCTGGTTACTCAGGGCCTGAGTCATACACCTTGAAATAACAGTCACCCTCATTTCCAAATTCAAGCCTCAAAGACACACGAACAATTATGGTACTTCAAGAAATTAAGGTTCAGTTTTGCCAAGGGTTGACCTTGTGAAGTGCTGAGCTTTATTGCCCTCGGTTCAATAGCATGCCTCTCCCTGTGTTTAGCTTTAAGCTTTGGACTCGTTGCTTGCAATTAAGCACATGTTTAAACTCTTTGGTAGATTGTGGCCTGAGTATACAGTACCTGGCAGATTGCAGTCTTGCAGGACAGAGTAATCAGGGACATATTTGTGCTAGGGCTGCACAAATACATTTATTCTAGATGCTGATAGCTCTGCCAAGTGCTTCTACATACCTTGCCTTCCAAGCCATGTCATTTTGTCCTGTAAAATACAGTATAGTTAACTGTTCCTGGAGCATTTCCACAAGCATGGAATTACATCCAGCATGGATGCAGGCAGGATGCTCATAGAATTGTGGGCAGTTGTGTGGACTAACTGTGTTGTTTCTGATGTCACCCCTCCACTGTCACAGGAGAGTATCCTTCCACGTGCACCCAACAGCTCAAACACCCTACACAACCAGTACAGATTAGCTGTGAGTGCTGGAGGTGGCACTATACTGTAGTCTCCCTGACAGCACTAGCTATGCCATTCTGTTACGTGCAGCTGCAAGCAAAATCAAAGAAGCTTCTGGGCTATGTCTAAACTCCAGAACACAGACAAGTCCACACACATGTCTCTGGTATGTCAGGGTGAGCCTTGGGTGTGCACCAACTTATCCTTTCGCCTCACCCACTTCTTCACACCTTCGTTTCATGGGAAATGAACTCAGGCCAAAAGACAACCATGACACATTCTTCCAGACCCCTAAGCAAAGAACATGCCGTTGGGTATTCCAGACCTGCATTCTGCATGTAGCTACATGCCCTGTGCTGTTTTAGGGACTTAAAGCCTTCTTTTTCTGTTAACTCACACCATTTGTCTTGGAATACAGTTTTTTGTATTATTTTTCATTAAACATAGGTATTTCATAAAAAAAGCTTGCTTTTGTTTCTGTGAAAAGGCTATCCTATCCCTGTGGGATTTCTACTTCTCCCGGGGTATCAGATGCCTCACAAAGGTGTCCCTTCCTCCCTAAGGACCCACATAAAACTCCTGTCTTGTGAATTCACACTTGCCTTTGGTTCTGTCATCTTCCTAGACAAATAGTTGCCCCTCTCTCACCAGCACACACCATCCGGGTACCAAGGTGCAGCCTCACAAGAGAGGACCACACCAGGCTCTGCAGAGAGAAAATCCTAAATCTGTAACCCTCCTCACCCAGCTCCTCTTCCTGGCCAGAATGCAGGTGCCAAGAAAACAGAAATGCAGGATTTCAACGAGGGAATAGTGCTTTTATAAATCGTAGCCTAATGCTACAGAGTTTTGTAAACAAGAAGATTCAATACAGGTTTTTACAATTATTTATGCAAAGAAATAGTACAGAAATTATGTTCTGACATAAGCAATTAGGAAAAGGCTTCAGACTTTGACAGATTCTGCCCTTAAAGCTCAAAAATCTTTACACCTTAAAACTTTTGCAGAGAGACTTTAGTTTTGCTTTTTTACACAATTCTAGTGTCTGTTTGTTAACGTCTTCATGCAAGTATTTGCTCTTAAGCCCACGTGCCCGATTACCTCAAGGCTTGTTTTTGTCAAAACAAAATGCTGTAGTTTGTTTCAACATCTGAACATCAGAGGTGGGTTAGCTGGAGAAGCCATGCAATGTCCCTGGTTTCAAACTGACCTCTGGCAATCCTACCTCCTGATGGAATAAAAACATCACGTGTTCACTTCCAAACACCTGACATGCACTAATTTTCCAAAAGTAACAGTATGTGGGAAGGGAATCTCACCCTCAGTCAAACTCCCTTGCCTCTGTCTTTTGGAGAGATGACAAATTTCTATTAACAGAAGGAGAATTGAAACAAGTCCTTTCCAATTTGAATTTTCACACATTTACAGGAATATGCTAACCCAAGTTTGCTGAAAATAAAATGGAAAGTGATGCGGAAGCTGAAGTAACTTCACGTGCTATATTCAAAGCAGACTGTGAATGGATTTCTTGAAATATCAAATTTTAACAGTAAAAAACCTGTCAGAATGCATCACATATGAACACAGAAAGACATTAGAGACTGCAGGGAGATGAGTATCTGTGATGAGAAAAACAACCCAACTGGCATGTAGAGGAACGCTCGAAGCCTCCTTTGTTATGACTATGGTAAAAATACACATCTATTTTCCTAGAATAACAAAGTGTTCATTCTATCTCCTGCTTGGAGCTGTTGGGCTTTTACAGCATGTTATTAGCAACTGTACAAATGTCTTGTGTTTTGAAAAATCAAAGGAATTAGTGAGTAAGGAAAATTAAATACCTTCCCTATAGCCCTGCCTCTGGATTTGCTTAAGCGTTTTTCTTTAAGGAGTCATTTGATTAAAAAAATGTAATCTACGCTGGAATCAAGGACTGGTGCCCAAGACCTCCATCTCTCAGGAAGATCACCTCTATAATTAAGGTACACAGTTGGGCTCCCTATTACTGCTTGTGCTTTTCCTGTGATTCTTCGGTGCTTTTTTGTCCCGTGGTCTCCACTGTGGGAAGGAAGGCTTGTGCAGCTCAGCCTCCCAGGTTCAGCTTAAGGAGCTCTACTTTGAGAAGAAGGGAGCTGTAGGTTTGAACACCGTCCCTCTGAGGAGGACCTGGATAGAACCCCGATCTCTTTTTTCCTTCAGTGGATATTCAAACCATTCAGTATTTCTCCTTGGGGGCCACGTTTCAGCAAGACACACATTTGTCAACTAGTTCCCTATATATGGAAGCGACTGAAAGGAAGGGGGTCTCAAAATACATTCCAGATGCAGAAGTCTAAATCTGGGAAGAAGAAGAATCTCACCTCTCCTCTTTGCCTTCTCACTTCCTTCTGTCTGCTTTCAACAGATGCTGCTCTCCCTTACGCAGAGGTTTTGTTGCTAGGAAAAGGATGCACCACTGCCTAACTCCCTCTGTTCCTGAAAGGGGAGAGAGACACCTAAATCAAACTCACAGGTTACTTCTCTGCCTGCCTAGAGATAAAATACTCAGAACATGCTTACCATGCATGTCAAAAACAAAAAAGGTTGTTAAAAAGGCAAAGTATCTTTCTCTCCATTTATGCCGTCGGCTATATGTTTGTATCCCTTCCTTTGCATGAGATGGATTTGTGCAGTGGTCCGATTAAGAAAATAGATTCCTGAGGAAACAAACCCCTTTCTGACAGGTTAAATTCTAGCCAGATCAGCTCCCTGAGCTTGATTCGTTTTTGGCTGCCACTGGCACCAACGCCATGCAAGACATGGGGCCAAAACGTGCAGGAAAGGAAGAAATGGGTGAGTGAGGAGGGAAGGGAATCAGGCAGCAGTAGCCTAAACGTACAGCAGCTTACGCTCTGTTGGAATCATACTCCAGGGTGCGGTTTGAGCTTTTATCTGCCCAGTGGGTCACCATTATCCATACCTCCTGTAAAACACATCTGTTTGAACTGCACACTTTTCCCAAATAGAGTCCCAAAATAGATTAGATATCACCCACTGTAGGGTTTTGTGATTCAAAAAAAAAAAAAGACTTGTCAACAGCAGAGCCCAAGGCTGGGATTTCATGTGATGCTGAATGCAATGTAACAGCTTGCTGCTGCCCAAAGGGGCTGCTCATCTTCTTTTTCCCCTGCAGTTTCTCCCCCACAGCCACACACCATTAACGCTTGCCTTGCACCAACTCCAGTGTTCATCTTGCGCTTCGTTTGCAAGTGGGTCAGTTTGTCTTTCTAACTGCATCAGAAGACAAAGCCAGCAAAAAAGTGAGTGGTCTACTGGGCTTAGGAGCTGAGTCAGCTTTCTTGGTCACCTGGCTTGGTTGGATGAGCACCACACCAAGCGATTCCAGGGAAGGGTCAGGAGGTCCAGCTGGAGCAGGAGGGAGTGGGGGAAGGCACGAGTAGGATTGCAGCCTGTTGGCAACACCGAGCTGCTAGGTTGGCTGTTTCCTGCCAAACTGCAGCCCAGCTTTTCTTGGACTTTGTTATCCAACGCACATTATTAAAAGCATGCAACTCCTGCGTCAGAGCCCTGCCAAACTTTTACTGCTACACATTAAGGCCCAAATGAATTTGCAGATCCTCGTAGATTCAAGAACCAACTTTGTTCTTGGCTCTTGCTGGCAGCTTGGGCAAGCTGTGGGGCAATGTGCTTCTCCTCGGGGAAAGTCTGCTTGCTAAGGGAGCATCTAATTACGTGCTTGAAGCTTTTGGAGAATCTGTATCACCAGTCCCCTGGAGGGGAGCTACACTAAGCCAGATGCTAGGCAACCATAGTAGGAAGTGCTTCAATGAAGCCTGCATTCAGTCGGGAAGAATGTCACTTAAATGACAAAATACCTACTTGAGAACTTCTTCTCTTTGAGCAACAATCTAGAGATTGCTTTGTTAAGAGTTGTTCTGTTTGCTGTCAGGTCATAGTTTTTACAGGCAGCTGTCATAATGGGCCCGGCCTCTCTCTGCTGGCATTTATAAGCCATGAGATTCACAGATCTGTTTCATAGGTCACAGCTCTGGCCCTTCCCTGTTCCCGAAACAAAAGTGATTTCAGTTGGCTGATAGCCAAGTAGAAAGGAGAGCTCTTTCACCTCTGAGGAGCAGCACAATCCAGTTTGAGTGACTACAATCTACGAAGTCATCCACATTCCTAGGACAGAAAAACAATCAGCTCTGTCCCTGAACCCCAGACACCCAGGCAACGAGATCCACTCAGAGCAGTCAAGACTCACTGTGATTTGATAGAAGCTCTGGTGGAGACATGGGAACCTTTCTTTCCCTCCCACACTTGAACAACATGAGCTTTTCAACATCCTTCATGCTGAAGTCGATTTGCTTGAGTGAAAATTCTTCTGTGCGGTATATACTCTGAGTGCCTACCAACAGCATCTGTTGCTGAGCTATTGTTGAGCATGTAACAGAGCCGTAGGAACCCTGGACTCCACATTATTCCTCACAGAATCATTCAACTTCTGTGCTTTTACGCTGCCAAGATCTGGAAAGAGGATGTGTGCCCTTTCTGACAGAATTTGGGAAGTGCTTCTGTTTCAGTAATTGGCCAGGGATTTCTGAAGAGGAGATGTCCTGAGTTTCTTGGTAGGGGTGAAAGAAGGAGGTCTGAATCACCGGTGGTGCAGCAGAGCTTCCATATTTTCATTTGGGGTACCGGTTGCATTTTCCACTTTTCTATACTTATGCCACAGTGGGCACGGTCTTTGCACCCCTTTTCAGGATCTAGTCGTGCGAAGGAAGGTGATTTGCTGTGGCTGCATTCAGTGCCTGGTTGTGTGGTGTGGAACCCACTTTCTGAGAACACGCTTGCCTTAGGCCTGCTGCAGGAGCCTTCAGATATGCTTAGCATTAAACTGTGGTTAACTCGGTTTCTAGCGCAGCTGAACTTTTACAGTTAAGGAAGAAATCAGACTTCGGTGTTTGTTGATTTTTAATTTCTATGGAAATTGCAATGATGCAGTCATGCTATGAGCCTATGTGTCCTCTTGTGTGTCTGTCTGTCCTCCCTCTGCAAATAACTCCCGGCCATTTTCAGCCCAGTTTCACTTAAGGCTAGTGGTTTCAAACATACCAGGTCCCAGAGAGTTGCATATAGCAGAGGGAAAGCCTACAGCCTTACATGGCAGAAAATATACACGACAGACCCAAGCCATGCTTGGCATGAAAGAATCTACGCAGGAGACTGGTATTATGTGTCCAAACCTCATGAAAAGTTTTAATCAGTCAGGGGTGGGACCACCAGAGGATCCCCTCATGAGGAGAAAACAAGTTGGAAACCAGGTTTCATTTGCTGTGTGGCATATGGAAATACTTGATTACTTCAGACAGTAAAGAATAAATACTAATTTTGTCTCTCACTCTTCCTTGCTCTCTTGCTTTGCTTCCTTTGCTGCAGGCCTGTAATATAAAATCAGATCCTGTGTCACCAGGAAGTGAGGGTTGATAACTATGGATGGAGGGCTTAATTGTAAGAGTATGTTCATGAAACATCCTTTGATTTTGAATAAGGAACATTTTATTCTCAGTAGTCTTGTATGTCTTTTCCTTAACCCCACATTGGTTAGGTCTTAGCAAGTCACTGCATGTTTGCTATGTCCATCATTGAAACTATTATATATACTGTGTCCATAGGTGAATCAAAAGGCTTTATTGGAGAAAACCACAATAAAACTATGCTGGCTTTAAAATCTTGGTGGACTTCTAGCTACTTTCAACAATCCATACATCTATCTTGTGGTGAAGGCCTCATCTTCCCAAAACTGAATGTTTCATACTACCAATTTTCTGAAGCAGGACATAGTGAAGTACTAACAGAAATATAATGTAAATTCAGTTTCCAGAAGAAATAAAGTAAGCATTTTTATGTGCATTCCTGGTGGCTTTTGCAGTCCCTCTTTGTCTCGGCCACAGTACGTCAAAGCCTGAAGCATGCAAGTAACTCCACGCATATAAATAGCCACCAGATCTTGTGAAGCGTTTGGAGGTCTGTGGCTTCACAGAACAAGTACATACGAGTATGCAGAGACTGATGTTGCAGTAATTACTAATCATATTGTAGTTTTACATATATAGTACAACCTACTAGCACTATACCTTCATTATTCTGAGTTACTCCGTTGACTTCAGCACGTTTATTCATGTTAGTAGACAGTTGCACTATACTGGTGAAGTAAACAGCGAACGTTCCTTGGGGCTGGAAGTTGCGCATCCAGACTATTAAACTGAAAAAGGATCCCTGACAGGGGATCCTGTCAGAAGTATTTTCTGACACTTGACCTAGGGAATGCGACCTTTCCCAAATCAGTCAGGGACCATTTGCAATAAGCAATTTGGAAGCAGCCACCCTGTTTAGGAGATAAGGGAGTTCATCAAAATGGGTGGCCATGGTGGGCCTCAGTGGGATCATGAGCATATTTAATTTACTAGCGCAGGCATAGCCTTAGTGTCTTGCAACTGCCCACGTGGATACAGCTACTGTGAATTTGTGAGTATAGAATCTCCTCTAAAGTCTGACTAATTGCTACTTGCTACTCTTGCTTATCCATTTTGTCCTTCTAAAGATGTTTTAACACCAGTTCCTCCTTCACCTTTGAGGCCCAGCTGTCAGCATTTCCCATTTCCACAGCTCGTCCTTAAACTAAGGTGGACTCCTTATACTCCCCTAAGTAGCAGTGATGTCAGCAAGGATTGCAGAAGCAATGAAGAGCCGGAAAGAAAGGCATGAACTCATCTTTGGCAGATTTAAAAGCCTGTCATCTCTCAATGCAAGAACAAGCCTATGTAAGAGAGGATTAGCTCAGAATGCATTTTACATTAATATTCAGACACTGGCATAAAAGAAAGATGCTTTTTTTGCTTTTTTTTTCCAAAGGAAAACATTCAATTTTGATCATTTATTCTGCTTCTGATAAACCTCTATGGAGGAAGAATAAAAACAATAAAATACCATTTAAACAGGGCAAAACTTGAGTAATTGAGAAGTCCATATATGCTTTTTATTAGTCATTGGTATGTATTAGCCAACAGTTAAACATGTTAAAACATGCTGTTTAGTCCTTGATTACTTTACACTTCCTTACTGCTGTTTTCTGTATTGGCGAAGCATCTAAAGGCTGAGGATTAAGGCCCTCATTTTCCTCACACAAAGAACTTGAGTTTGATGGGTTTATCTTTCTTTCAAAATGTTTGTTCAACTACGGTTATTACTCATATTATGCAATACTATGTATATATATACATATATATACTATGTATACATATATATATACTATGTATATATATATACTTACAATTACCATGGACAGACGGTCCTAAATCAGTTCACTGTGTCTTATTGTTTTAATAAATTACATGCTTTAATTAACAGAAAACTCAGCCAGACATTTACCTATCAATTTTTCAGAGGTTTCCTTTGCCCTTTTAATTGTAACAGCATGCATGTCACATTTAAGTGTGCAGAATATCTATATTAACACATCCTCTCACTGATAATTTTGAAGCCACCTGTGAATCAAGTGCTTGCAGACAAATAATTATTCTCTCGGTGCACTTGTCTGATCATGAAAAGAACTGACGTTGTGAGCATTGCTGGCTTTGCTGTAAAATATTATTCCTGTTTTACAGAGAAGGGCAGTAAGAAATATTTGTGAAAGCTGTTATCAGGCAACTTTTACCCTCAGGGTGTATCTCAAACTGTGCGACCAGAGATTTTTCACTTCCCAAAACGTACCCTGGCCACATTATAACTGCACATGGGGATATGGTTCTGATGTACAGTTTTTCCTTCCTGCATCCTGGTTTCCACTGGAAGTTCAGATATATGGTAAAAGAAGGATATACAGTGTGCTCCAAATAGTCTCCATCTGGACAAGCACAGGATCACAACGGGGTGAGGGCAGGGAAGCAGAAGGACAGAGGAGAGACACACTGTGAAACCCATAGTACCCCACACGCTGCCTGTTACCAATAACAGTAGATATATAGGGTGAAAAATTTGTATTAACATTTGGGTCCAGAGAAAGGAACTTCCTGGCAAATATGCGACTGGGGCACATCTTTTTTGACACAGGGTTTTATTCCAGGATCATTCTTTCCCTCATTTCTGTTTGTCTGCCTCTACAAAAACACTCTGGATGCTATGATATTACATATTCATACATTCAGCTCTGTGCAGTTTAAGAAAGCGACTTGTGATAGTAAATCTGAGAAACCAACAAATTTTCTTCCTATCATTAGTTCACCTATAACCTCTCTCTACAGACACATTTTTCCTGTCCCTGATACTCACCTATAGATCACAGGGTTTTTTTTCAGTTTGTGTTTCCATTATTACTCCTCATCTATGAGAAGTATTTCAGTTTCCCTGCAGCAAACTGGCATTTTTTTCTGGGATGTTTCGAGAGGAGCTTACTTACCTCAGGAAATTGCGTCAAGGTGATCCATCTGGGACAGTCAAAAAGTTTGCATACTCTGTATGTGCTTCATAGAAATGTTTTGCTATTTCTTTAGTACTTCACACATCACCTCTGGCTCACAAGCATCTCCCCACCATAACCAGTCTTTGCTGTTTTCATAAGTGGGCAATAAGCATGTGGTTGCCAGTCGTGACATCCCAAGAAAAAACTGGGAGGGAAGAGTCCATCCAAGATTAATCAACTGCTGGAGACTAAAAGGAGGTCCCATGGGTCAACGCTGACTTCCAGCTCTGAAAGGAGAAGTGCTAAGGGACAAAACGAGGTCCCTCCTTTCCCTGGAGATCATAGAATCATAGAA
>NW_010272034.1:0-312 GCF_000690775.1 Eurypyga helias
TCCAGCCCCGGGAATCACCAGTCACCGGCTAAACAAAACCCTCTCCTTTCTCCATCTTTGTGAAGCTCCTGGCTCCGCGGCTGCGGGGGCTCCCGGAGCGCCGGCACCCGCAGCTCAGCCGAGCAGGAACAGTTCCTTGTGCTCCAGGGTTGGGATAAATTCCACATGCAACCTCCACCTCCATCCCTGCACACAGTGCAAGCAAGCATTCCCATCTTCCCACAAGAGCGAATCCTCGAGGGAGGGAAGCTCCTGGCTGAGCGGAGAGCACCGGGGCGTGCGGCGACGGCAGCGCGAGAGCCTGCACCGGGG
>NW_010272035.1:0-15334 GCF_000690775.1 Eurypyga helias
CCAATCGGAGGAGCTGGCGGCGGGTGACTCGGGCTAACCAGGCTGGATCGTTTGGTCCCTCCAGAACCAGAACCTCTTTGGTTATCTACAGGATAGCTGTTGCAGGAGGAGAGAGAGAAACAAGGCTATTTGTTAGCGAGGCCAGATCCGACTGTACAGGCTCCATGTTAATGCAAATCATCTGTGTTTGCTGCAGCCCAGACAAAAAAACCCAAGTTCCAGCTTTAACTGGTGTTTCCATGAGACCTCACTCCTTGCTTTTCGTTCCCTCGCCGTGTTTCTTTTGGCCTACGCCACCAGGACAAAGGAAAGCTGCCGGGGACTGGCAGAAATGCTATCATCCGTCCCACCTCCTAGGCTGACAAGAACATGAGCCATCTCACCTCTCTTCTGCCAGAGGCCAAGCATCACGTCTGAGCTCAGAGCAGCCTCCTGGCTTACGAGCTCCTGCAGTGAGACAAGCCACCGCCTCTGCAGGCCGAGGGCAGGCCCACGGCACGCCAGGCAGGGGGAATCTGCCCTGCTCAATCGCACACGGACGGGCGGGTGCGCCAGGAAAGCATATGCTGTGAACACCTGCTAGGAACAGATCTCCTCACTGGATTCCACGGCTCGGAGCCGGAGCGTAGCAGCCATGTCTCATCGCTCGCCGTGGGGAGCGAAGAGGAAGACATGGAAACCCAACGTGCTTTTAAGGAAAAACACCGATTCTTAAGCGACTGGCTCTTCCATTTATGGAAGCTGTGTTACACCAGAAACACTACTGCCCGTAAGATACTGTAATATCCTACATACGTGTAAAGGAAGCCCTAAACTGACATCTCCTTCCGTGGTAAAAAAGGGAAATAAGGTGCATTTGCCACAGTGTGTAACAGTGCACAGTGCTGATCCGAGGCAGGCTCCCAGAGATCAAATCTACCTCCCGGGGTTCTTTAAAAACAACCACCAAAGCCAAACCAGAGAGGGGAGATCTCCGTGCCTATGCCGAGATCTAAGCAACTGCACGAGGCGGCGTAAGCTTCATCTGAAAGCTCGTTTCTGCTCTGCCCTGGAGGAACACGGTGCAGAGTGGAGTGCTTGGTCTCTCTGACACATCAGAAGAGCCTTTTCTGCAGCACTCTTGCCTTTGGATAAGATGGAGACAAGCTAACACCCTCCTGTCTGTCAGGCACGCTTCCTCCTGTTACTCTTGACTCTGTTTTACTGCCTTTAAAAAAAAAAAACTCTGCTCTCTTGTTTCACCCTTTGTGTCTTGAGCCACTGCTGGACCATAATTCTCATCTCCAGAGGGGACTGGAATCACCATTTCATGTGACACAACGCAGCTGCCCTGAACTTGCAGCCAGGTCTCTGGGAAGAGGTCAGCCAGTGCGCTCAAGTCCCGTAAATCCAACTACACCTGCAACTTCAGTGCCCATGTCGTGGGTTGGTCAGAGACCACAGGGTAAACAGTGACAAAGAGGGGAAAGAAGCTGTTCTGTCATGGCTCCATGAGGAATGTGCCTACCTGCTCTGGAAAACCAGCGCTGGAAAACTCCCAGAAGGGAGCCAGGCCGTTAATGGGACCCCGCTCCTCTAGAAAACTGCTCTAGGTCTCGCCCAGGCCCACTGTCCCCTTCTGCAGGGGAACTGCGGCGGCAGTTGGGGTTTCTGGAGAGCTGCGCTGCCCCTGCCTGCAGTTTCCCTTCCCCTCCAGACAGGAGCATTCTGCTTCCCATACAACACCGTTAGGAAGTTATGCTGAACTATCTCAGCCTGTCTCATGTCATCCTTTTACACCACCTCCCACTCCTCGGTGACAGAAGGGATCCCGTAGGCTTACCTAAATTCCACCGGGGGCGGAGGCAGGCTGTCATCTGGGAACGAAGGAGGTGGTGGCACAATGGAGTCAGTCTGCGGCGGTGGCGGGTAGCAGTTCACGTCCATGCTTTCGTTGGAACCGATGCTGCCGTTCTGATACACCATGTTAGAGGGGTACCTGGGCGAAAGCGAGACCAGCAGGTCATTTAAAGAGTTCAAGGTAACGTCTAAAGCTCGTTTTCCCCCTTCCCCAACCCTCACTCGCGAGAGCTCTGCCTCCCGGAGGGGTTCAGCACTTGGAGTGCCGAACTGCAGCGATAACCACCACGTACACGGATCAACCTGCTAGATTTGGGAAACAAGGTTTTCCAGCAGGAACGGCTTTTCCCAGCACAGGAAAAGGTCCCACCCTGCCTTTAGGTGGGACCTTATCAACCACCACAACAGGACATGCAAACCAACATCTTAAAGCAACATTTTAAACAGAAAAGTCTCTCATTTGTCAAAGCATCCTAAATAGGAAGGGCCACGTACTGCTGCGTCACTCTGCCTAACTCTCCGGCTAGAATTTGCCCAGGTGAGCTGATTTTATTGCCACCAGACACCAGAACAGCACCAGTACACCAGAAGAGCACTACAATATATTGCAGTGAACGAGAAAACACTGATTTGATTGTATCATTAATCACTTGATTATAGAAAAACCACTTGTTAGAGTGTTTTGACCAATTTGGACTTGAAGGATTCCCAGTCACATCAGTGACAAAAAAAAGAAGAGGTACTCAAAGACGCCAAAAACTAAGCTTGAGAATAGAATGACCAAAAAGAACCCAAGAAACAGCCTGTTAAAGCAAGAATCCAAAGCTGAGAGACCATTCTCGCACCCAATTTCCACGAGCTCATCTCACTACGGGGTGGTGGAACCCACCCCGTTCTCGGGGGCTCTGGACCTCGAGCGAATCCGAACGCGTGGACGTGCTTACCCGAGAAAAGAGAGGCAAAGCAAACGGTGCTGTTGTGCTGCTCGCTTCCTCTGCTAGAAAGCAAACCTGTTCCCCTATTAAACTAAAAGCAGGTTTTATTTTTAGCTGGAGAGTGTGATTTAAAGAGAGGTTTTTCTGATATGAAAGGAAGCTGCAAGGAGCGAGCGAGAAGTGCATTGTGGGGAACTCGGGCTGCTTCCAGCCTCGCTGGTGTCAAAAGTTAAACGAATTCCCAAGCCAGGAGTGCTAAAGAGAGATCTGGAGCCTGAAATACTCGGATGGGGACAGCCCCCGCTTCGACTTTAGGGTGTGAAATGGAACAAAGCGATCGCACAAGACCCCTGAGACAACACCCTGCTCCTCAGCGTAAGGCCCAGGGGTCAGGCGTGACGGGACAGGGAGCCGAAGCTCCCCACACTCCGGTGCCCACGAGGCGGGTAGCCGAGAGCAGCCTTGCTACCGAAGCTGTTCCTTGTTCAAACCGTGCAGCTCCCTGATTTATTTAGCAAATTTTAAATCAGCAGGCGGATTTACTTTGGAGAATCTGATTAGCGGCAGTATCGATCCGCCGGCGCGCGGCGGATCTGGAGAAGCTGCAGAGCAGGGTGAACTGCATGACAATCGACACCGCCCGCCCACTCCCCCCATGGCTGGGGAGCCCAGCCGAGAGCCCCAGCTTGCTTACCCGGCAGGACCGTGTTTGTCCTTCGACTCGACAAATTCTTGCCCCATTTTCAGCTTCTCCCACTCTTCTTTCCGGGTTTTGATTTTCCGCGGATTCACATTTCCTCGGTTCGGATTCTCCTTTTTCTCTTTCTAAGGGAGGAGGAATAAGCAGACGCCTTATTTCTCTTTAAGCTCGCTGGGAACAGGGAGGGATAGGACAGACCTGCAGCAGTTTCAAGAAGATCCAGTCTCAAAGGGGACCAGGATTTTTAATTTCCTGATTGCTGCAAGCTCCAAAGACCCCCCCGTACAAAGAAGCCGGAGCACAGACAGCATTGCGTCGCCCCGGCGCAGCCCAGACCTGACGCCGTCATTACTCCCTGGCACGACCACCCCGAGGGACAACTCGGCTTCCCACACCTACGTGGGTTTCGCCCTCTGTCTCAAGGCTGCCAAATCTCAGCACCGCCTTGCTGGCGTTAAGTGCTTTGGGTGTGCAGTGTGGACACTTGCCCACAAAGAACTGGGCTTTGAGCAGCCTCATTCTCTGCATTCTGACATGCCCTGAATCTCTCCTTTCTTATTTTGATTGAAAAAGTCATCACTGTTTTGATATTTCATACTTCAGTTGCTCAAACCGTGGGTTTCAGCGCTGGCAAACATGGGTCCAAATCCCCAGGCAACCAAACCAGGAACTCCACCTGGCATTTTCAGCTTCTACGGTTTTATTAAGCCTCCTGCTTGCCTCTCATTTAACATCAGGGCCGGGTTTTGCACTCCTGAAGGGATGTTTTCCCTTTCCTTTCCCCTCCCACAGTAGAATGTATTACAGCACTCCCCACGCTGCGGTGCCGGGGCAGTGGGATTTGCACTGATCACCACTGGGCACCATCAGAAGTGCAGAAAAGGCCCCAACACGACTTTCTCCCCTCCTGACCGCACCAACACGACGGTTGAGGACCACAAACAAAGCCATTACCAAGACGGTGGCATTTGGAAAAACAGATTAAGGGTATCTTTGTTTTCTTTTTGTAATTAACAAGGACGAGAGTAAACCAGATAAAAACTTCCCTGAATTGATCCCTGAAGAGTTTAAGAGAGCCAGCCGGAATTGTGGATGGCAACTTTGGAGCCCAAGATTCATTAACGCTTCCCACCTCCTGTTTTTCCCTGACATGCCTCCGTTGGCAGAGATCCCCCATTTCCTCACCCTATGTTTCCGCTTCTCTTTCATGATATCCTTGGTGTCCTGAAGCATTTTCTCTTTCCAAAGGTCAAAGAAATAGGAAGGATCTGTGTAGAATTTAAGCGCCTCTTTGCCATCATCCCTAGAAGAGGGAAGGGGGAGAAAAAAAAACACACAAACAAGGACCAAGTCACACATTTGTTTGAAGCCCAAAGAAAACAAGAGGCACAACCCCAGACAGTTTAAAATTCTGCAGAGAAGGTCAAACACGCTGCTCTCGCCTCTCCTCCGTTTCACAATGGGCAGCGCACCCAGAGCCTCACCGGTCCCAGCTCTCCCCCTCGCCAAAACTCTGTGTTAGTCAGCAGGCCCGGAGCTCAACCGCTCCCAACAATCACCAGGAGAGCAGCAGGTCTCTCACTTCGACTCCCCCTTGTTTGTGCTGTATTTTTGGTGTGGAAAAAAACCCCACCTTCTCCAACCCAGGAACCCTAAATCAGACCAGCGACATCCTTGAAGCTCCTGAACAAGCACACACACACGCTCTCTCTCCTCCTACTTTGCAGTGCAGCCGCGTCTGGCAGAAGACAGCTGCCTCCAGCTATCTGTAATTACTTTTTACCTGTTCAAAAGATATTTATGGATGTGGGCTAAGTCTCCGCATTCTGACCCCTTTTTACTTCTACTACCTACAAGATGAAATCAGAGCGGGCCTGCTCGGGAGAACCGGTTACACAGCCGGCGTGGGTCACATCAGATGTCTCAAACCAGGCACCGAAGGCCACAGAAAGCATCTCCAGATCGAGAGGAGCCTGCTGCACCCACCTGGGCGAGAGCCATTTACGGATGTATGCTCTGCAGTTTGCACTGCAGCTTTCTGGAAAGGAGCCACGGGGCTACAGAGAAGCACAAGAAAAATGCATCATCTGCACAACACCTCGCCTGCCTATGCGGTGCCAGCCAAGCCTTGCCCCAGGGCAGTCACAAAAGTGACAGCAGGTAACCAAATACCTAATTTTCTAGCTCCGCTCATTTGTACAGCCCCAAAGTTTCACGTAACCCAGAGGATGGACACTTCCATGGAGCAGCTCGGTTTCCCATTGGAAACGGCTACTTCAGTACAGCAGGGGATGGGAAACGACCTCCTCGGCAGGTTGGGAGGAGGAGGTACTCCTCTGCAAGGACACAAGGGGCCAAGAAGGTGTTGCAGCCATACCTGTAAGGTGAGAGAATGTTGAGAGGTGGAGGAGTGTTGCAGGTCCTATAGGTTTCAAGGACAGGCACGGGGAGAGAATCTCTGTCGAAGAGCTTCTGGTCCTGAGTAGTGGAGCTTTTGAAGGCCTTCCTGGTGTTAATGCCTTGCAGGGAGACTGGAAGAAAGAGGAGAGAGAGCAAGTGAAGAACAGCTTGACCCAGGCTGGTGACACTGAAGATCAAGTAGCAAACATCTGATTTCAGTTGGAGCTCTTGGCATGCTTAGCACTTCTTAAGGTCAGGTTCCTTTTCCCACAGGTCTCTTAGGAAACCCAGCAAATCTCAGATCCTGCCCTGCCAAGATCCGCTGCCGTGTAGACACGGCTCTCCTGGGAGTTGCCGATGTGGTTTCAAACCCCCGTGACCGAGACTCCAGCAGTGCATCGCTACCGAACCGCCGAAAAGCTCGTTTCCAACCTGCTACCGAGCAATCTGGACTCGGCCAGAAAGGCCCACGAGCAGCCGGTGCTTTCGGGGGGGAGGAAACAGTCCCTCTTCGTCCAAGAGAAGACGTTCCAACACCCACGGCGGCGTCACGCTCGTTTTACGGCCGTGAACCAGCCACGCTGACTCAATGGGAATCGTTACCGCGCTTGGTCTGCACGGACCGTGCTCCACCCCCTTACCTTCCTCCTCTTTGGGATCCAGCTGAGTGACTTTGACTTGCAAGCGGTCGACTCTCTCGACTAGAACGCTCACCCGAGAGGCAAAGGTGTTGGCTTGAGTAAACAACTCTCCAAATATGTCTTCTGCAAATTTACCTGGAATATGAAAGCGTCCACGTTACCCTCGTGAGCCACAGCAGACCACCGCAGTCTCCCAGCTCGTCTTCCTGAAGAACGAACGAACCCTGTTTCTTTTCAGGTTTATCAAGGTTGAGTTCCACCAAAACCTGACATTTCCAAGGGATCTTCAAGCAATACAGAAACAACCCAGACATTCTTTCAAGGCACTGTTAAAGTAACAAAATCAAGGGGTGACAACACTCTCCTGGATGGGTCTGTAGGTCCTTTAAGATTCTCCGCCGTTCTGTTTATCAGACAAGTGACTACGGTTGCATTTTCCTTGCTCTGGAGAATCTCAAAGGCTCCCAGTCTCCAGCAAGCCTGCCTCCAGGGTGACCGTCACGTATTTACAAGTTCAAAGTACACTGGAGCTAGAGATCCAGTCCTTGATCCTGATCCTGAGCTATAACCACAGAGGAAAGCACTGACCCCTGTGTTCCTTCAGGTGGCAGTGTCTGAAAAATTGATGCATTCATATTTATTCTAAATCAAAACCAAAGGGGAACTTCTCCAACAAGGGACAGCCTCTCTGGAACAGCTTGGAGTGCCCAGCGGGCCGCTGTGACAAACATCATCCGTCGGCTGGACCGCGAGAGTGCCCGGGGGCTGGGATCAGGAGCTCGCCGCACCACTTACAGCGTAACAAGGAGACGGGCCCCGTCCTTGAGGGTTTAAAAACTAGGCGTACGACGAGAGATGACCACAGGTAGACAGAGAGGGGAGAACTGGAAGAAAACCAAGAGCTCACGATGAGTACTGCCTTTCTGTTCTGCTCTCAGGCGTAACTCGAGACCGGGAGCCCTAACCACGGCGAGGGCAAGGCTGAGCGGAACAGACTTGGCACCGGCAGCAGACACAGGCCCGTGGAGTTCCCACCGACGGGAAACATTTCCAGCCACGGCTGGTGAGTACAAGGCTGCTCCCAAGAAGCAGTCTGGTTTTGAAGTGCATCGTCATATGGTCAACAGTTTGTTCTGGAATCTGTTACTCCTCAAGATCCTCTCCGACATTCAGGAAAGGAAAACCAGTGGGAAGCCCAACTCTAACAGGAATTTTGGAAAATCTGGTTGTCTGCAGTGAGTCACGTCAAAAAGACAAGCGTCCCTTCCGCAAGGCAACGCGAGGGCATCCCCCAAAGCCCAGCTGCACAAATACTTCTAAACCGACTTATCAGCTCCTTGCTCCTCCTCCCGCGCAGCTCTCCTTACACTGCCAAGCACGGGGAACCAGACAGGTTAAAAATCAACCTCCTCCACCCCTCCGGTGGCACTGCCAGCTTCAAGAGTTTGCAGAAAGCAAATGCTGGACGTTGAGTTCAGCCGAGTTCCTCCTTCCACTCTCCCAGACAAGGCAGTCGCCACACACGCTCCATTGACAAGCCCAACCAGCCTTCCTCAGACTCCCAAGAGGGGTTTTGTTTCTGGAAACGCAAGGGCCAGGGAGCTCTCACTACCGCCAAGGGCCACGGAAGCTCCCTCCGTGTTCAACATCAGCACACGGCCAGCTCTCATCTGGGACAAGGGAGGGTGAACGTTTATCCACGGGATAACTGGACACCTCCCAGCAACAGTTCAAAAAAGACAAGTTGGAATTTGGTTTCTACTTAATCACAGGATGGTTTAGGTGGGAAGGGAGCTTAGAGCCCACCCAGCCCCACCCCCTGCCATGGGCAGGGACCCCTTCCACTAGACCAGGTTGCTCCAAGCCTCATCCAGCCTGGCCTTGGACACTCCCAGGGATGGGGCATCCACAGCTTCTCTGAGCAACCTGTCCCAGTGCCTCCCCCTCTTTAATGAGAACTTAATTTCTGAATTCCACAAGAAGCTGTGCAAGCACTAGATTAAAATCCCCAAGTCTTTGGTTGCAACGCTGAGTGGTGTGCTTCAAGCACAAAATCACAAACACTAGATTAAAGAACCTCAAGTCTTTGGTTGCAACACCGAGTGGTGTGCTTCAAGCACAAAATCCTACATAAACAGCGCTGTATATCGGGGTCCTGACCCCGGGGAGCGGGGAGGAGAAGGGATGCTCCGTATTTCCTCGCCTGCCCGAGTGCCCCTGCCCAGTTATCACTCAGCATCACACACACCGTTCTGTGTTTCACGTCCTTCTGTGTTTCACGTCCACTTTTAGACGGGGGAAGGCAGAGATTAATTTTTTGGTTTAGTTACTTTGACTGCAAAAGTGCAGCTTACAATCAGAATTATCTTTGTCATGCACTGGCAGGAAGACAGACGGCATGATTTAATAGGTCTTTCCATCTTTAGCTTGTGGATTCTATAAAATCACACAGAAACGCGCAGTCGACTTACACAAAGTGCTACCAGCTGTGATAGTAACGAAGGGTAAACTCACTGGAATATGAAAGTTTGACAAGATTTATGTTTGCATCTTTGTAAAGAGACTGTGGTGCACCAGGCATGGCTGATTATTCACTTGACAGGGCTGTCACAGCCTACTGAACCTGCTTTACGTTCCTGTAATATTCAACGTACAAGGAAGGAGCGGATTTATTTTTCAAAAGTAAGAAGGGAGAAGAGGAAGGGAGGGGAGTTTGGTCATTTAGGTGTGAGGATTCTTGTGGCAGTTCATCTAAATGTTGCTTCATTTACAAGACTGCTGACCCTAGGGAAGCGGGTGAGAAGGTGCCCAGCGTTCCCTCCCCGCCTGCCTCGCTCCCCACTTACCGACAGGCACGCAAGCGTCGGCACGAGCCGCCTCTGACGGGTTTGCCCTCCAGCTCTCTCCTCGAGGAAGCGGCCTCCCTCCCCACATCGCCCCAGCGAGGCTCCCAGGGTCCCTTCCACGTAAACCGGGCTGCGGTTTGGCTTCCAGCACTTCACCCTCGCTGACAAGGCGGAAGCGGAGAAGCTTTGGAGTAGCTGAGCTGCGCAAAGAAGGTCTAAACCTGAAGGATCGTGCCGCAGCTCCGTCGCGCTAACCCACCGCCTGCCTCTGGACTGGGATTAGCTTGCTCCGCGCCTGAGATTTGCACAGCTTTACTGCCTTCTTCCTCATCATTTCACATGCATGAGATGGATTTTCCTCACATTCCGCAACCATCTTGGCTACGAGACCTAACAAATGAGCAGCGAGGGCCAGTTGAACGCGGGCAGAGAGACCGGTCTGTGTGCGGTGGCGTTTCTGCACCCCAACACAACGCGACACCGACCGGCAGCAAACACGCTCCCGCGTTTTAGCCACAGCCACGGTTTTCCTTCTGGAAAGAGACTGCACCCAAACTTTCCCTGCCACATTCACGCTGGGTGTCCCTGCCTGCAGCAGGAGGGTGGAACTGGGTATCTTTAAGGTCCCTTCCAGCCCAAACCGTTCTGCGATCCTATGGCGGAAGACAAGGGGCTTGCTTTGCCGAGCAAGCAGAAGCGCTTGCGGACGCCACGGGGAAGCTAAACAATATATTAATTTGATTATCAAAGTCTTGCTTGGAGGGCAAAGGTGGCTAATCAGAATCCAGAGCATTCCATCAGGGTAAAGAGTCATCCCGGAGAGACCACAATTAACTCTTCGTCTCTCCTACGGCACGTAGGCCCATGTTTTCCCTCCAGCCTTCACAAGACTGCTGGTCAGCCCACTGGAGAGCTGAGCGAGGCATCATCGTGCGAGCGGCCCTGAGCCCCCCGGCGCTCCCGAGGCAACAGGAGCCTCAGAGCCGGGGACTTGGGGTCTTGCAACGCAACAAACGGCGAAAGAGGCGGCTCCCCGCGTGCGCGCCTTCATTATCCTTCATTAAAAACAAGGCTACCGACGCAGCGTAGATTCAACGCAGTCAAGCTCCATTTAGTAGCGCGTGCAATTACAGGCGCATTCCCTGACACAAGATCCTGGCTGCTCGGAGAGCCTCCCATTTTACAAGCCTGAGTTGTGCTCCATCCTTCCATCTGCAGTTTCGCTGCAGCCTCTCACACACGCACACCCCTCCCCATTTTCTCGTAGATGGGAAAGGCAGTGGGACCAGGGATATGAAATTAGCATCAGATTTCTTTAGGAAAAGATTTTAGCATTACCCAGGGAAGGCAGATGGGGGAGAAATAGGAACACGAGAGCAGAAAGGGAGCTAAATAAAGAGCAGTAGCGACTCCTGAGGGCAACGCGCAGGCTCGCCATGGTACTCACTCAGGCTGCCCAGCTGTCGAATGACATTTGCCAGGGTGATGTTGGTCATGCATTCCAGCTCGCTCCGAACGCTAGGCAACGTCTGACGGCACAGGTGCCTTGGCTCAATGTTCCTCGTTACTAACGGCATGGTGGACCTGCTTCAGGCACTGTTCTGAAAGATGAAAAACAACCCAAAAAAGAAACAGGAAAGGATTACTCAACCGCAAATTCCAGGCACACCAGAGCCGTGGTGTTCGTTTTTCCTGCTCTCAAATGGCTTTATTTATAAGCCTTCTTTCCCCCCTTCCCCACCCCTTATAAAACTGGTTCATCAGAAATAAAGATCCTGCTGTTCTACGCCTTGCAGCGACAGCAAAGCCCCACCAGCTCAGGTAGAGAGGCAGAGATGGAAAACTACCCATCTTCGCCCCCACGCAAGGCGCTGCTGGCAGCGCCAGCCGTTGTCCCCTCCCCCCCCAGCCGCCGCCTCGGAGCCGTCTCCTTCCTCCCGCGCTCACCCGCAGCATCTCGGCCCAGGCTTACAGGCTCTTCTGAAACGTTTTAAACTTGCAATCCAGAGGTTTGCTTAAACCGTGAGGGTGAAGAGGGGAGAGGTTTAAAAAAAAAAAACCCAACACCCAACGCAGTTTCTTGCAGCATGCCGGAGCGTGCGTGGTGCCTCCCTCCCGGAGCAGCGGACGGGGCTCTCCTGGAACAACAGGAAGCGCTTGCAGCTGACCAGGAAACTTTCTGGTGAGTGTTCCTTATCCTGCAGGCTGCACCCTTCTTCCCTTGGGAAATCCCTCAGGGCCCAGGTTTACACTGGACCATTGTTTTCCTGCTAGGGCAGTTTCAAGTTGAGGGAGCTCTAACCAGGATGCGGGGACGAGAGCACGCGCGGAAAGAAGTTAAGATGGATTGTGCAACGCTTGGGACAAACTTCCAGGTCTTTCTTTTAAAACAATTTTAAGAAAAAAGAAGAAAACGTAACTGCGAGGGAAGTTATGCTGGAGACAAAACGCTTCTACGTGCGGGTCAGCGCCTCGAAGGAACAAAAACCTTCCTTCACTAACAGGCCGAAGCAACAACCAGCTCCCGCTCGGATCGTCCGCTTCCGAGAGAGGGGAGGAAACTTGGGTCAGCGGAGCAAGGAGCAGGATGCACGCCTGAAATCTTTTAAGTGAAAGCAAATCCATCCTAACTTCTTGATTAATTTAGAAGGGGAAAGAATCCCTTTTCTAGGTCAGCTGAGGAACGACCCAAGAGCGGCAGCCAGCTCCCATGTGATAGGTATGCTCGGCCTGGGTGTAAAAATAAAACAGGAAGCTCACAGCTTGGGGAACGTGGCTTCCTGTCACCACCAGCAAAAAACCCAGAACCATAAAAAATCAGCTGTTTGCTC
Source organism: Eurypyga helias (assembly GCF_000690775.1). Taxonomy (NCBI): domain Eukaryota; kingdom Metazoa; phylum Chordata; class Aves; order Eurypygiformes; family Eurypygidae; genus Eurypyga; species Eurypyga helias. Next base: position 12,193 of record NW_010272035.1, read on the forward strand.
TTGACTTTGAGCCACCCTTTGATAGTCTCTGTGGCAGCTGGCAGCTTATCTTTGAGGTCCAGGAGTCCTTCCTGGATGCTTTTCTATCAGGGTGTTAAGAGGAAGAAGTGGGCATTATCCCTCTTAATTACCTCACCAGCCAGATTTTGAATTGCTAAATTTGACCCGTTAAGGGAGGGGAGTCGGAGAGAGGCAGCAGCGTCGGGGTATCTCCCAGCCAAGCAGGTTCCCATCTCGCAGCGCCTCTACGCGAGGGATTCGGTGTGTGAGGAAAGGGTCCCCAAAAGCCGACACCTTTCCAGAAAAAGGGGAGCAAGACCTGCATCCCAATCAACAAAAGCAGAGACTCTCCGAGGACCGGAGTCCGCGTTCTTCACCGCGTCCAAGCGCTGCAGCAGCCACCAGGAACAGCTGGGATGTTTGAAGAGGGTGAACCAAGGAAGGACTCCGACCTTCGCTCCGAAACACCCCGTGTTTTATCCATTGCAGCCCAAGCCCTACAATCTTTTGTCAGCTTTAGCGCTTTACGCCAGACAAACTTTCCCAGCTCCCCCCAGACTGCAGTCTGCACCAACCAGCAGCTCATAAACAAGGCAGCATTTGCAGGCTGCCTGCATCAGGCTTCTCCTCTCCCCATGCTTCCCCGGGGTTCGGCCAGGGAGCGCACGCCGTGGGATCTGCAGAGCCGGCGTGGACAGCCCAGCCCGGCTGGAAACCTTCCAAGGTGCAGGACGGACAGAAGGCAAACAGCGAGAGGGGAAAAAATACCAAAAAACAACAACAACAAAAAAAAAAGCCTGGAAGGGGGAAGAAATGGGAGCGTGCGTGTGTAAAAAAGACAAAACCAAGCCCAAGGATGCTGGGTACGTCGGAAGAGATGCCGGCAGCACTCACCTCTGCACGGCTGGGCAGAAAACGGAGTGGTACCCAACATACCCACACTCAAAGGCTCAGAATATGTTGTCTACACACCACATCCCCCCCCAGCTCCAAATGTTTGCCTTGAAAGCACGTTTTGAAACGAAAAGCAACGGGTAACGGTGAAAGTTGATGTTTTTTAGAACGACAACAATGGCACAGCACATGTACATCATGAATTTGCACCGGTGCAAGACAGCAGTCATAAGGGCTAAGAAAAACACTCCCTTTATAGCCTAGCTCATCCTGCCAGCCACCCCCACCCTCCCAGCACCGCCTGCCACACTCCACTGCCGAACGAAGAGTTTCGCCCTCGTGATGGCTCCGACAGCCCTCCTCGCAAAGAGGACGGCAGCATCGCTTCTTCCCAAGGCGACAGGCCCTGCTGCTGCCCCCAGCGCCGGCCAGGATCCGGCAAGCAGCACTCCAAGAGGAGATTAACCCCGGGGAGCAGCAGAGACGAGGGAGGGCAGGGTGGGCTGTGGACAACCAGCCTTCCGCTCTCCCAGCAGCCTTGGGGATAAGAGGCGTTGGAAAGCAAAATTTCCTCTCCTCGGAGCTGAAGGACGAGGAGCTTCAAGGTTTCAGGTTTTTGTAGGGTGGAGGCGGGCAGATGGGAAATGTGGGACCTGCAGGCAAAGCTTGGTGCTAATATTAGTGAAAAGAGCAGTGGATGTCCCCACACGAAGGCACTTCACCTCGGTTTTGCCCATGAACCGCTGGAAGTGGGTACAGAGATGCCAGCCAACGGGCTCCTGCAGAACCTTCATGCCTCCTGAGTAGGTGGGACAAAGATTAATAGTCTGGATCAGAAAATAAGCGGTGTATTTCGAAAGCAGCAGTCAGGAAGGGCAGAAAATCAAGCGTGGAAAAGGGACAAGGTACGAGAGCAGAGAGAGAAGGTGGAAGCAAACCACTGGAGCCACACAGCTGGGGGCAAGGGAGTACATGACACAAGGAAGGGACAGACCTAAAAAAGCTTTCCACGAGGCTCCTGCTTTTATTCTTTAGGAAAGTCATCAAGAAGCCGACCGGCAGCACACTACCAGGCAGGGCCATCCAGAACCGCTTTACTTGCAGTGGTCAGGGCATGACAGCACAGCAGTTTTCCACCCCAGCTAGCCAGACTGGTCATCAGGCATTAGTCACCGTCACGTAACTCCCACAGCCCACATATTCCACCTAAATCCTACCATTCAGAAGCACGTTAAACGAATCGCGAGGCCAAAAAATCCTTCCCTTTCAGGCAAAGATAAGCATTTCCACTTGTTTGTTAACGTTGAAGCTTAGATTTGGTGGAGTTTGAGGTGCATACGCTGTTTTTAAGAAGCTGCAAGAACGGCAGAGGACCTGCCCCGATCCGGCTGTAACGGGAGAAGAGAGGGAGCACGTTAAAAGCCACGGGAAACTGCCTGCAACGGATTTCTAATGAATATGGAAAACAAAGAAAAGCATCAAACTGAAACTAGCTATGTGAGGGAAGAGGTTAAGTGATCTTTGGTGGTTGCAGAGTTCTGCTGGTCGGGAGAGCCGTAAGGAAACGGGCTGAAGCTGCCTGCGTGCCAAACCCACGGACACCGCCGCATCCATCGGCGTTCCGGATACTCATCCTCCCAACCGCCGTGCTTCACACCTTCTTAAAAACAACAAGTAAGGGCTTTTCTTCCAGTAACAAATGACTTTTCTCTCCCACTTGAATCAGAACCTTCCTACCTGTCCACGGCACGCATTTCCTCCGATGTCTCCAAGTCACGGCTTGAATCAAAGGCGGCTCCAGGCCTCGTTAGGATGGCAGTGACTAAAAGCCAAACCATCCAAAAAGCCCAGCTTCGCCCTGTAGCTCTTTTCCCCTCGCCTCCCCGCAGCTGTATGCTGTCCCACCTCCAGCCGGGCATTGCCAGAATTCCTCATAATTTCCCCTCTCCCGAAATGCTTACGCACGCGTGGCCGAGCCCTGGCCCGCTCCGCAGCCCTGCGCCGGCCCAGAAAAAGTTTGCTGAGCACGACAAAAGCCCTGGAAGCTGAGCTCACCGCTCCTACATTCCTACCGATCTTCCAGCCGCAACTGGCACCTCATATCCAGGATTCACCAGGCTTCTGCTCCCCATCGACTCCCGCGCCTTCTCACTGCACACGTAGTAGTCTCAGACGGCCTGTACTTCCCCAAGAAAGCAGGAACCATGAGTAGTGCTGTTTCTACTTTAGTAAAGCCTTTGACATGGTT
>NW_010272036.1:0-18417 GCF_000690775.1 Eurypyga helias
CTCTCTGCACCCAGGAACAGCTTCAGTGCAGCCACGGTGAAGAGAGTTAACCCTTTCCTGATTGAACTCAACACATGCAGTGATCAAATTCTCTTCCTTTTTTTCTGAGGTTAATATGAGGAAGCCTTTCAAAGAACAAAGTAGGGCTGATTATGACAGAGCCCGCGCTGCATTTGTAGCACTTGTGACAAGCAAGTGCTTTTTTTAAAACAATGTATGCTAATTACAGAAATGGTCTTGGGGAAAAAAAGTAAAAGAAAAAAAATAAGGATGTTGTTCAATAAAAATCACACCTTTACAGCAAATACAAGGTGAGGAAAAGGTAAGGGTTATGTTGGAAAAAAGAAAGCGAGGGAAAAAAATGGTGAAGAAAGCTGAATGGGAAACATAAGTCCCACTGTGATGGAGGAAAAAAAGAAAGGCAAACATACTCCTGGTTGATGTATGGACCATAGCCTGCAACAGGGACAAAATAAACGCTCTGCTTTATGCAGGGGCTGTAGCAGCTTAGCTGGGGTCTGTGTCCTGATCTGGGCAGTACATTTCAGGAAAGATGTGGGCCAGCTGGGGAGAGTCAGAAGAGAACAGTAAAATCAACCAGGGGTCTAAAAAGTACACCCTGCAGCCATAAATTGGTATTATTTAGTAGGAATACAAAATAAGGGAGGTTTGAAAACAGTCTTCCACTACGTGAAAGGCTCCTTCAAACAGGGAGGTAGTTTATTCTTTTTATCCAAAATGGATGGCATAAAATTAATGGATGTAAATTGCAATAAGGAAGGTTTGTATTAGATATTTGGGGAGACAGGAGCCACTAACAGTTCCAGTAGAGAACACTGTAGAATATCCCATATTACTAAATATAGATGGATCCACTAAAGTTAAATGTCTCTCCAAATACTAAACAAACATGGATCAGGAATGAAAGATCTGATCCTGTCTTGGAGCAGGAAATGGACTTGATGACCTGTTGAAGTCCCAAGCAACCTGGTGATTGCTCCGAGATCGTTAAAATAGAAGCCCTGACCCTTCTTTTGCCTCAAGATACCCAAACCAGCACTGGGCATAGAGAGGAAGAGAGTGTCAGTGTGGCTGAGAAGGACAAAAGCCGATGCTGCCCAAAAGAACAGTTGAATTGGAAGGTGGACGGACAGAGGGACGCCAACAGTCCAGTGTTTGGATAAACAGACTTCCTTAATGCTTTATCCCTGCAGAGGACATCACCAGGTTACTCAGTAGTACTCGCAGGTACGCGTACGGCTTTGAGTACAGATACGCAGGGATTTTGCTTTCAGTTGCACATTGTAGTGTATGAAGGCAGAACTGCATTTTGCTCCACTTACAGTTTTAGGACAGTAGTGCTGACGGTGGGGAGGGAGTGAAGCCTTCCCCTGTTCCCATTAAGTTTACTTGTATTTTCCTGGGGTTTATTTCTATTTTTAATGAGCGTAATGGCTGTGATTACCAGGAGCTTCTCAATGTACTTGCTAATGAGAGAAAGACAGAAAATAGATTTGGGATTATTTTTTTTAAAACTTTGGGTTAGTTGTTTCTTTTTTTGTAGTGACTTACCTCCTTCTCGATGCACTAACAGCAGATTCATTATAGCCTTTGCAATTTGCCAGTGGTCTAAGTAGCCAAATTGTTTTCTGCTGCTATGCAACTTCATTGCTATAGCTTTTTTTTTTTTACCTTATTTTCTGTATAACCAGATGTGCAAGAAATTTGAGGTGAAAGACAATAAAATGGAGCAAATACCTGGGAGTTTTGCCAGCTGCTACTTTTGCTCTGTAAGAGCCTGGGAAGGCTTGGGGAGAAGAAGGGCACTTACGAGTTGGGCGTCCAACTGTCTTTCTGCGGCTCTCTGAGCAAATGACTCTGAGTAGAAGGTATGTTACAAACAGCAGTAACACCTGGCAAAAATACCGACCCACGCAGAAGAAGATAAAGATAGGGATGGGTTTTATTCTGTTGGACATGAAGCACCAGCATGGTCTGAAAAGTGCTAACTTTGGGGAGGCAGAAGTATGGCTACGCTTGCTGCAGCATGAGGGCTCATCTGCTCTAGTGTTTGCCTGTCAGCTTTGTAGCTGGCACCACAGAGTCCCTCACTTCGGTGATGAACATAGTTTTTCAGCCATTTAGCTCAGTTATTTTCTGTTCTTCAGAGTTACCGTCCTGATCTTGTATATTTTTTTTAAATAACTATTTTTATAAGCAGACAGAAATCCTAAGTCGGCATAAACTCACTCTTGCTAGCAGAGACTTTCCCTTCCCTCCCTCCCAAATAGTGCGTGCACCAGGCAGCGTGCATCGTCAGTGTCCCGAGTGGCAGGGCACGTGGAGGAACACCCGTCAGCTCACAGTGCCTGCAGCTGCAGACACCCACACTGCTCATACACGCGGACCTAACGGCTTCTGGGCTGGCAGCTTTGCCCAGCATTGCGTCCTTGTTTGGGACTCACCCTTCTGGTTTTACTTTGGTTGAGCCGAAGCCCTCTGTGGCATGAATGCTGGAATGCATTTCAGCACAGCGCTTGGTTGTTCCCAGAGGAGCAAACCATAAGCAAATCATTTCTTTAGGGAGTGGGAGAGACGGCAAAGTTACGGTTCTCTCTGCTGCTTGTCCGGCTGCTTTCCTTCATCTGCTTGTGGAGGGCACTTCCATTCTGCCTGCGGGGCTTGCTTGTTCTGGTGAAGCTGTATGCCTGGGGTAGGGAGCTGCTGGCTCACAGCTAAGTGAAAGGGATTTGCATGCAAGTGTGTGATTGAGATTAGACACCAGGAGAGGCATTCTTAATTGGGACTCTAGTATGTCCCCTCCTCTTGCCATTTCAATAATGGTGCATCCTCACTGGGGCGACGGGCACTCCGGCACTGCTTCCCCATGTCCCGATTCAGGCTGGATGAGGCTTGGAGCAGCCTGGTCTAGTGGAATGTGTCCCTGCCCATGGCAGGGGGGTTGGAACTGGATGGTCTTTAAGGTCCCTTGCAACCCAAACCATTCTGTGATTCTATGATTCAGACATGCTCTTTCATCTCAGTGCTGCACTTGCTTTAGGAACACAACTTACATGTGATCTAGATTACACCCGAGCCATGCCGTGTCTGTAATGAGAGAGTCTGTTTGGGATTCATTAGTCAGGGAGGGTGTCCCTGCCCATGGCAGAGGGGTTGGAGCTAGACCGATCTTTAAGGTCCCTTCCAACCCAAACCATTCTGTGATTTTCTAACTGCACTGGCCTTCCTGCTCAAACTTCTCATCCCTTTCTTATCCTTGGTGGTTGGGAGGGAAAAATTTCTCAAGCTGTTTGAAAGATGGACTTCAATTTAACCTTTTTGAAGAGGGCTTACGTGCAACTGAGAAAGTGGTGTAAAGGCTGCATAGTAAAATAGAAGCAACCTCCTGCCAAACGGACATGCAATCCAGCTGGTGTGAAGGGTGTGATGTAACCTATTTTAGCTTTCAAGGATAAAAATAATGCTTCTGAAAGATCTTGAACTAGCAGTGCCTTCATCCTCAAAAAACCATGAAGTGCACTCCTTAATGATGCACACTGTGTCATTCTGCGGGTGGATGCATCTGTATGGCAGCTCTCCTGACTGATGAACATGGAACAATATTTATGATCTGCTTACAGCCATTTTTTATCCAAAGCTGCTACTCCAAGGCCCAGCCACACATCTGTTTCTTCTTGCCCCTTTTTGAGCTCACTTTTTTTGAATGATGACATATCCTTACTGTTCTTTCGTGTTTACATCTGTCTTTTGTTTTCACTTTTGACTTCTCACTTTCTTGCTCTGCCTTACTCATTTCCCCTACAGAAGGAAGTCCACCGTCACCAAAAGTGGATTTCTTCTGGGAGAAAGGAGGTTCCTCCAGCCTCCATCAATAGTACAACATGCTAGTGTCCCCACTTTCCTGGGACATACAGATATGTATATCATGGACAACAGCAAAGTTTGTTTTGTTCTGTTAAAATAGCATGATTAAAATTTCCCTATTTTTCATTCCTATAGGATACCGCTCTGTGACACTGCAGCAAATACTCTGCTGGAGTATGAAGAAGGCTCAGAGGTTCATGTAAGTTTGTCTCTTCAGAAATGTGAATCACAAAAGCAGCCGTTAGCTCTCTAGCCCTGTTCAAAATGAGGGGATTGGTACAACAGGAAACACTGATGGAAAGGGATGAGACGATTGCATAGGCAGGAGAAAGATAAAAATTCACAAACAAGGTTAAAAAATGCGTCAGGTAAGAGTGAATTGTCAGTGTCTGACTTCTTGGGAAGAGGGCCAATTTATAAAGGCGGTGAATCACCCGGGAGTCCAGAAAGAAGGATAATGCATTGCTGACTTGCTGCTCCTGGTTTCTCTGTGGCTTTGGAGAGGGTTTGCACTCGCAGTGTCAGTGCGCAGCAAGGACAGGTCGCCCTCTCAGGGGGCTGGGGCAGCTCAATGTCCCCCACCGCGGCAGCTGAAGCCCATGGGGTCGTGGTGCCCTCAGAGCCCTGGCATCTCGCCTGAGCACTCAAATTTTCAAGCATTATTTTGTTGCACTCTGAGACTGTGGTGCTTTTAGATGCATTTGCAGATCTATTCTGCCTTCCAAAAATAAACAGGCATTAACTTAAGGTGTGGACAGCTCTGCCTGTGGTAATTGCATAGCCAATTTCAGAATTGCACGAGGTTTATAAAGCTGCAAGAAGTTACTAAAGCACAGCTGAAATTATATAATCATATGGGCTGGCACGGTATTGGTTGATACTCTTATGTGCAAGATAAGCCAAAGTACACGGTATCTACTGTAATGCTTTTGTCTGCTGTGCCTAATTTAAGTTTTATCCTAGATTTTACATATTCCATCAGCAGTGAGCTAATTGTATGTGCCACGGTCAAACATATAATGAAGTTATTAGCGGTGTGCCTGACTCTGCCTCCTGTATGTGCATGAAAACTGAAGGGGAATTAGAAACTACTTTCTGCTGTAGGTTTTGGCTGGCTTGATATTAACTTGAACATTAATGTTACGTTGCTGTATATTGGGTAGACAGTCAGCTTTATTATATTTTCCCTTTTTCTTGGTGTAATGTGACTGTCAGGGGATGGGGTGGGGGGAGATCTCGTTTGCCCATGAGCACCGTGGAATTCAGATGGCCTGCTGCGTATTTTAGCTTAGGTGCAAGAAAGTGATTTCTGTTGGAAAGAAGTAAATCACTGGGGAAGCGCTCTGCTGTAAAGTCTGTCAGTGCAATCTGCCAGAGAGCACAGGATCTGGGCTTGGAAAAATCCCATTGCAGTAATCCATTAATCTATTGAGTTATCTGGAAGGTTTTCAGTATACGCAAGTCATTAGAGGAGATCCCAATTTTTAAATTTTTATTTAAGATTTATAGCTAATTCTGGTACTTTATTTTCTTTTATTCAGTGCCCTCTAGAGGTCTTGCCAAGGAAATCAGACACGGAAAATAAGGTTGCAATGACTGTCTCTGCCTGGTGCCACTATGCACTGGCTTATGCAGTGTTTTAAAATAACTGCCCAGATCCAACTAGAGCTTTCCCTTCACTACAAAGGGAGAAAATATTTATGGTGGGAGAAGTTCAGGTTTTAATATAGTGACTGGCAGTGCCAGCTTTTATGAGTACAACAGCAACTACATGACATTCCGCTGTAAGAGCCCACTTGCTTTATTACAGGGGATAAGACTTACGGCGTAAAGTCATCAGTGCATCAAATGTTTGTCCATTTATCCATTTTTAATATGTTCTCATTAAAAACATTTTCAGACAGAGATCATCTTTGTAGATGAACTGCAGAAATGCTTCTGAACCTGAAGTCTTGCTCTTGGTAACAGGACAGGGGAGGCCCAGCATCCTTGTGGCTTCGTGTCTCCCAGTCGGGCTCTGGGTGCCCTCACAGGGCATTCCCCTCTCCCGGAGAGTCGGGATGACTGTCTCTTTGATGGACTTCACTTATGTTTAATGAACATGAAGTATAACCTGCAGCACGTCACCGCGTAGGGAGGTTTGGGGATCGCTCTCCTCCATCTGGCTGCCTGCTTACGTGAAGTGATGTGCATCTTAATAGCTTAGATACTGCTAGCAGAGATTTTGGGGGGAAGGACAAAAAGGCAGTGGCAAGGTATGATTATGTGAACCTTGCTTCCTGGAGAAACCCAGCTGAAAATAGCTTTAAAATATGGCAAGGCTTCCGTTCAAGCTTTGCTGCACCCACTGGTGCTTGGTATCAATCTGACAACTTAATATAAATTCACATTCTCTCTCTCACTCTTTATTCACCTGCAGTTTTCATGTGTATTCTCAGCAGAGATGCCTGAAATCCCACGGCTTAGCCAACTAAGGAAATGGCAGCACTTCTGGGCTTTGTGTTTTATTGAGGAAAACTACTGTGTACTTCTCCAAGTGCACTTCTGTGAGATGTTTTAAGACGCTGTGTTTTATCTTGGCAGCGAAGCAAAATAAGGTTGGTTGGAGCATCCCCAGTGGCCTGCCCTGGCCGAGGAAAGGCAGCCCCAAGAGAGGGCAGCCTTTGTCCTGCAGGGGCTGCTACTGGGCAAACGACCAGACCAGCGAGGAGCCTGGCTGGAGGATTTTTTTTCACGGACTAAAGTGTGTTGCAGGTTGAAACCGTGCTGGGCACCAGACGACTACCCAACACGGACTAGAGGTTTTGTGCAGACTGGCTGTTGCCTGGTCCCCTGAAGTGTCTGGCCCTCAGCAGCTGGAACAGCCCCATCATTTCTGGATTTCATAGTTTTATCCCCCAGGAATCCTGTTGTTGTGCTCCCAGACCTCTCTGCAATGCACACCAGTGTGCTGTAAAGTGGGGACGATGAGGACCGTCACTTCAGCAGTGCACGTCCCACCTGAGCTGTAGCACTCTTACAGAGACACCCTTGATGTATCAGTATCTCTGTCCTCAACAGAAGAATAACATTAATCATGGATCCCTGATGCAGTAATTATGTAGCCTCTGTAGATTTATATATGATACTTATCTCCATGATTTGTCTCTCCAGTGTACATCCATAAATTTATTTTCCCTGTTCAAGATACAGTTATAGATAGTTTTATAGACTCTGCAATTCGAGCTGTAGTTGAATTGTATCTCAGCACTGGGCCATTCCTCCCCAAAGTGAGTTTGTTCCTAAATTATACTCCCTAAAGGAGAGAAATCTTGTCAGCTATCACAGTTGCATAGTGGCACAAGTAAAGCCACAGAGATAACTAGAGCTGGCTCTGTTCGCCACTGCTTGCTGCCTAAGTGACACCCAGAATTAGTTAGCAGTTTTTGGAAGCTTAGCTATGGATGATGGATATGGAAAATAAATTTACATAGATCTGCGGCTTTGCATTCTTCTTCTTAATTTTCCAGTTGATTGGGGATTTGGTATATCACAGAAGAATTTGTCTTTCTTGGTATCAAAGTCCTGAAGCGCAAATAAGCCATTGCAAATTGTTGCTTACAGCACAGCGTTTTATTATTGATGAGGTTTGTGGGATTTAAACAAGGAAGGAGCGCTGAAGCATTTGCCTTCTTACAGGAGTTTATGGTCACAGAAATTAGTGTACAGAAGGTGTAAAATACCTACGGAGATTTACCCCACATAACTGCAGGCAGTAACTGTATGAAAAGACAGGTCAGACTGGGTACGTTTAGGGTGAAGGCAGATACAGGAGAAACGTCTGTGCTCATGAGTTGTGGACCCTTTGGGAAAATTTTCCTTCCTTTCTTCAGTGTCTTCCCATATGCCAGGTCTTTTCCTCAGCAGCAGCTCTTGGAAGGTGCTCGACTGGCGTACTGTTCACTCAGCTTCTTGGTTGTTCCTCTGTCTGACTCTGTGCCCTGACAGTACGAGGGAAGATCAGCTCCCAAATTCCCAAGATCAGCTTTCTGCTGCCTCCTTGAAGCCTCATTCGTATGTTTGGGCATCCCATTGTTAGTTAGGAACATGTTGCCTTCATCCAAATGATAACCACCCCAATATCTGATGAGAAATGTCCTGGGTTTTCTATTGCTGCACAAACGTAGTCAAGTTTTCTGAGGGTAAATGTTGAGAAGTGGATAATTTTGTTATATATTAGCATCAACCTGAAAGGGTCTACCAATAGCACATCAGCTTTAAGACAGAGCGGGACACAACATCCAGTATCTGTTAATTGCAGATTTTTGTATCCAAATTCACTTTTGCAGGTAACAGAGGAAGGTCTAACTTTGCTCTCATTTTCCCCAGGTAATTGTCTCAGTTGAGGTACCTTCCCCACAAATATATTACTCTTAACATTAATTATGCCTGCTGATGGCTTTCCTATGCGACTCCCTCTCTGCATGCCTGTATGTAATGACACGGTAGTTTAAACCCTACTGTTTTCATTAAAAGATACAACAGAGGTAGATGAAAAGCAGTTACCCTTCGCTGATCACTCACCTTGTGAAGAACTTCACCACGCAGCTGCCAAGTAGCAACTGGCTTTTTGTGGCCCATTTTCTCACCGTAGGTCCATTACAAAGCCGTGGCTGTGGTTGCAACAAGCTGCTGCCTTGTCAGTAATGTCCCAGCGCTGCCCAGTTGTATGTTGGGTGTGTACGTGTACCCTGCCATGGATCCTGACTGCGCAGGTGCCTGTAATAGAGAAAAGGACATCGCTGTGTACATTGGCAGGATGTAATAGGTGCCTTGGAATGACACACAGCATCTGTGTCTTCATTTAGCAGTTTCTTGATATAGGCTCATTGAGGATATTCAAAAGAAAACGTCATAATTTCATATATATATATATATGTATTTATGCATTGAAATTAAGCGCATCAAGAAAATACACTTCTCCTACATTCCAAATCCCTTGGAACTGTAATTCCTTAATGAGCCTTTGTTTATTATGAGAACTAGCTCCAGTAGTGCCTAGTTCACTTGGCCATTGATGCTCTTTTGGTTTTGTTGTTGCTGCTGAAGGCTCTAATTAGTAGGTAACTATGCGATTTGCTGCATCTCGGTTGAGGTTATTCAGGAGGCATAGCAGAGTCTGCAGGCAAGGGGAGGGAGGTGTCCCTGTGGTAGCCAAAATAACAGCTGGGCAGGTGTGAGCACAAGCTTAGGTTAGCTGGTATGTGGGAACAGAGCGACGGCCGGTATCAGGACACGTGCTTGGGCTCTCATTTATTCTCAGCGGCTGTATAGTCAGAAATCAAAAAGCTCCCAGAATTGGAGCTGAAATATAATGGGATTATACCTGAATAACCTCTTTCTCTTTCATTATCATTTTAAAGGTCTGCTTTTCTATCAGTTCTCTTTGATTGGTGTTTAAAAATGCTACTGGGTTGTTTACCTTGATGGATACCGAGATAATCCTTAGACTACTTGAATGACTCAAGTATTTGAAGCAATTTCTCAGAGCTGAGTATTGGCTGAATTGATTTGTCTAGAATCAAAGAGAGTTTTATTTTTTACCTAAATGGGAGCAGAATTCCAGCGAGGTTGATTTTCTCCCAAGTCAGCTTCTCTGCGCCGTGACTTAGTCCCTCCTTCGTGTGTGGCTCCAATGAATGCAGCACTCATGATTTCTCCCCCCAGTTCCTGCTCCTGCGTACAATGCCTTGGCTGTGATTGCAGTGAAATTGTCGGCACTTGCGACACTGGTCACTTTTATGGTCGTTAACAATGCAGTGGAGATTACCAAACTGGATGCGGGTATTTCCTGCAATTTGGGAAGCTTTAAATGGTCCTTACTCTGGGAGGACAGGCCTGGATGCATGCTTTCTCTGGTCTCGGTGTCCCAGGTGGCAGCTCGAAGTGCTTGAGTTGCAATTTGGCAGAGCTGTGATAAGGAAGTCCAGCGTTTGAACAGCGTAGTGTATCATTCCTGTCTGCTTTCATGTGATGCTGTGCAAATGTTTGGGGGTTTTATTTCATTTTTTTAAGGAAAGGCTTTCATTTTTAATGCTGTAGGAATTCGGCAGGAATTGCTCGCAGGGTTGATGCAGGCATAGTGGAGCAGCCTAAGCTCCCGGAGAAAGAACAGCAGGTTAGGTGGCCGAGGCACTTCAAGAGGAGGTTCTGCAGAGCCCAGGAGGCTGTTTGCCATCAGCACCCTGTCTTCATGCTCCCTGCCCTGGGGCCAGTTGTCTCCAGAGCCCCAGGAGCTGTTGGACACTTGCACAGAGCAGAGAGCACAGCCTGCCCCACTGCAGGGCAGTGGGTCTTGTGGTGACGGTAGCTGGAGATCAGAGTGGCTTTGTTAAGTAAGACATCATACCTGCTAGCAGCAAAGCAGCAAGGGGAGAGGTTCTAGGTCCTGTTGAGCTCAGAACCAAACCCTGCTGGATTTTGGCCAGTTTAGGGACTGCCTGGTTTGGGCCCTTGTTCCTGTGTGCTCTGAACAGCCGCAGCTCTGAAGGGCTGTGCAGTGCAGCCGGCTTAGCAGGAGATGAGGGACAGCTGGGTGAAACCTTGGAGGTCGTCTTAAATTATAGGAGAGGGTTAGTAATATCTCTAGGATGAAAATGTCACAGATATTTCCAGACACATAACTTACTTGGCAAACTCATTCTGCAGCCTCTTTTTGACGTGCTGCTAACTGCAAATGCGTGCAGCAGTCCCAGGCTGTGCAGACCGGCAGACGCTTAACGTTTTACTTTGGGGCTGGATATTTTCATAACTCTTCAAAGTTATTTCTTGCGCTAAATGGCTGTTAGGGGAAGCAGGTAGCTTCGAAGGGACACAGCCACCTGCTGCTGAGTTTCTGTTCGGAGTCTTAGAAGTGTTAGGGTCTCCTGCACGAAGATTGCCTGCGGCACACAGTAGGAGCACCAGGTTGTCTACAGATGGCAACATAAAAGTGGAAGTACAATGGTCCATTCAGGTGTCTCTATTAATAGCTGTTTGTTATAGAAACAGCGTGGCATATTCAGAAATTTAAGACAGCATGTAGTTTCAAAGTATAAATCAGACAATAATCATTTTCTTAAATGGCATGAAAAACACATGCAATGCTGAACAACCATTACTCAAAAGCATTCTGTATTAAACTGGAAAGATGTTGTCACGTCTTCACTGAAGCTCAGGGGTGGTGGTAGTGTACAAATACCCTTTAAGTCCTGCGAAGCACAGAGGACTGGGACAGGGCGGCAAGATGTTTCTCAAACACTCTTCTGTTGCTAGCAAGGTACTGGAGATTCATGTGGCTGAGGACAGGGAAGATATGAGGACAGATTGTTGGGATCAGAAGAGTAAAATGGAATTAAGCCTACGTTTGAGTGGAAATCAGAGGAGTGCATTTATATAATGAGAAACGATGATGTGCTCTGGCCGCACCATTTTGCAGGAACAGATGGGTTGGGGTGTGCAGAAAGTCCAGTGCGATGCACTAACGCAGAGCCACTGGGGTTTCTCCTTTCCTATTTGCACATGATGCACAGAGCAGTGCTCACACAACCGTTTCAGCGGCCTCATATCCAGATAAATCGGAGAGCGTGACTGAATGGTGATCGAGTGCTTTGTGCTCTGCTGGCAGTTACAGGATCAAGGGCAGGCCAACGGAGCAGTTGGAAGATGAGTTCATCCAAGGTCTTTATCAGCTGTTCCTGACTGTGGCTCCTCTGCAAGCAAGATCCTCCTGCTTGTCTCCCAACCTCAACCCTCAGTGCACTGCCAGGAGGGTCTGAGGGCTCTTGTCTCCCCAAAATCTTTCCACAGTACCTTCTGGGGCAACCTGTTTTACTCTCCTGCTGCAGTTCATTAATATCATGAATATTCCCTTTCTATGCGCCCTACAGTGTCTTTGAACTTCCTTCAAAGCCTGGAAGGATGAGTGCAGAATCGTCTTCCTGTTACTGGGAGGCTGGGGAAGGTAAGGTAATTCAGAGATTTAGACTAGCAAGAGGCTTTTACAGCATATCAGTTTGGCTAAACGTGCTTCCAAAGATGAGTAGTGCTCAGACACACAAACCTGTTTGCTGCAGACTGCCTCAAATCAAGGGACAGTGACGGGAGAGACGAGTACTGAGCTACGATACACATTTTCTAGGTCCCCTGCAGTATGCTTTGGCAGTGAGATACACAGTGCTGCTTTACTGTTTGGGTTTTTTTAAATTGCTTTAGGGTTTTTTTTTTTTGGTGGGGGGTTCCCCATCTGGATTTTGGAATCTCAAGTTTAAGCAGAGAAATATCAAAAATTGCTTTTGAAGGAGAAGTTTTAAAATGGGGCCAAATTCAGAACATTGTGGAAGTTATAGTCCTTTCTGTTTTATTTCGTTGTGCTCTTTAGAGTTGCTTCTCAATGTATATATGAACAGGAGACAGAGTACAAATACATGGCCCAAGGAAGAATGGCCTTAAGTATAGAAATGCACGCGCTGAACTAGGTTGTTTTTTCATATACCTCTTGCCACCTCTTGTTTTCCAGCTCTGCTTTGGTGGCTTGGCATGCGGTGTTACAACCGCCACAACTTAGGTATCTTTCTCCAGCATTTCAAAAAGAATTTAAACATGAATATTTGTACTTGGGGGAGAATCCGAGAGTTCTTAAGAGTGCAGAATTTGCAGGCAGAAGTATCTGGAAAAAAGCTGAAGTTTCATCTGCTTAGTCTGTCTTCTAAACTTCCTCAAATCAAAGTTATCTTTGAATGAAGATGGAAAAGCCATTGCTGGAAGGCAGGCGGCCTGTGAGGGGAGATAAAAGGGAACAGCAGAGCAGGGGAGTTTGTATATTGGTTCCATGTGTATTACTGGGTCTAGGCTGTTGTATGTAGTTTGTTTAATTACCATATAAACAAAATCATGGGATAATGACAGCATCCTTAGATGCTGGTTAAGGAATAGACTTTGTCAAAGCTTTTAGTGTAATGAGATGGTGACATTTCCAATAGTCTACTCGCCATGTGAAAAAAATCTGCACAGATACCTCTGCGGGAGGTTTCGGTAGGTCTGGATTTCGCTGATAGCAATTCCCAATAACCCTGTGGGGTTGATTACGTGGTGACGTTATTTCAGCCCAACATATCCTTCCGTTTTGGTTAGTTTGCTGGAGCATTGTGTTTGGGCTGTTAACATCTCAGACCCATTGCTTTCCCTGCCCCCTCAGTAATACAGCTACGTATCATGCCAATAAACCAAGAAACAGGTCTTTCAACCCCAGCGTGATCCCAGCTATTTCAGCAGTGTAAGAATTTTAAATAAATTAAACAAGTTAAATAGCTTATTTTGTGCATAGGCTTTAATTATTCCCCCCCAACCAAGGAGAGAGGGAAAAGAGCTTGTAGTTCTGATAACAAATGACAAACACATTCAGGCTAGTCCTTGGAGTGAAACTTCTGACTCCCCAGTTTAATAAAGAACTCAAAATACTGTGACTGTGATGCTGTACTGCACAATTCATTGGCATTAGAATTTAATATTTATTCAGTCTATTCATTTTGGCACCTGTGAACCTCAAAGTACGTTGTTTGTGACGGATGTGAACAAACCTCTGTATTCCTGCACAGCAGAACATTTCTTTCAGTAGCGATTATGAGGCAGCCAACAAGGACATGTACTTCTTCGAGGACAAGTTTCAAAATTTTGGGGTCTTGTTCCTTTTTGCATTGTTTCAGTCACTGTAAAAATAATAAAAAAAAAAACCTGAACGCAGCATAAACAGTTATGAGAGATGTAACCAAATATTTTGTGCCTGTGGTATACTATTTCCAAACATTTTTCTCATACCATATGCAGTAAAATGTAGTTCAGGAACCATAGGATTGAAAATAATTCCTTCTTGAAGTAGAATATTTATTTTGCGAGCTGGCAAAAACCTGCTTCTCGTTACATCTTGAATTACTGAGCCATTGTTTTTCAGACCGAGAAGCACTAAGAAGTGCCAGTAGGCTGAATTATCTCAGGTGATTATTAATGGATGGGGCGGTATGAGCAAGAAGGCAGAGCTCGGGGCTGGTTTCAGCTGCCAGCTCTGCCAGCACTGGCCCACTGTGAGGACCCTGCCCATCACGGCGTTTCGCTGGACGTTGCTCTTGTTTGAAAAACACGATTCAAAAACAAAGCATTGCTCATTGTAATTGCGATGTTCAGAGCAATACCACACAAATGGCTGTTTATAATGTTTTGACAGCTCACTGTGACCCAGATGTTTTAAGCTCTTAATGGTCTTTCAGTGAGGACTACACTCTGCTTATCTTACATTCCTGGTACAAACAGTAACTCTATTGTAAGCCTTAGCAGTAAGTATATACATGAGCACAAACATGATCATTTTTTTCTCTGCAGCTAAAGATGGAGCAGTGTGATCTTGCTCTTTATACACCGGTCCAGCAGATAAATATTTAACTTAGTCCCCAGGTTTGTTCATGGAAGAAGAGGGTTGGATTATATTGGCTCCTCTTCTTTCCTGTCCCAATTGTTTCCCTCTCACTGACTGTGTTCTCTTGCCGTAATTAATGTTTTCTAAATTCATTGTGTGTCAATCTACCTAGCATTTCCAAGGTGCAATGAAAATTTAAAGCCTCAAACAGAAAGCTGTGTTTTAATTAATAAACTATTTTGGACCCATTCTTCACCAGTAAAATCCATGAAGTCTTACTACTGACAATTACTTTATGGAGGTTAAAGGATGAAGTAGAAAGGAAAAAAAAACCCTTCTTGAACTACATGTAGCCAACTTCATAGTTTCAGTAAATCAAGAAAACTGTTTCTTGATGTTGACATTTAGTGTGCTTAGTAATTCTTCACTAGAAGTAACAAGGAACAATTTCCTGGAGGCTAATGTTAAGTTCTCTAATGTATTATTGTTAGTGAGTATTTTATTTCCATTTTTCATGTTGAACACCTGAGAACATATTGGAAAAAGGATTCAATTACAGCAGCATTCTGTGCTGGTTCTCTTGAAGTGCCCCTTTCACTCGGGCTGAATTTGTCCAAACTTCTACAGTTTGCATTTCTGGGGAAAATCAAGGAACAGATGGGGTGGCTGCCATGTTTAAAAGACAAACCAACTCACGCAAGAGAAAGGCAGGGGTTTGCCTTTCTGTAAATGATGAATTGCTTTTTCCAGTGTGGGCTCATTAATCTGTGCACGTGTTGTTAGGGGAGGAGCAACAAACGAAGGGACTGGGGTGCCACTGGTTATGCCCGAGGAACTGGAGCAGCCGTGGCAGCTTGGGGAGGTGGGTGGAGGCAGACAGAGCAGCTTCATGTTTGATAAAGACCTAAGGAACAAAATGTGCCAGGTTTATTGTTGTTGGAGGCCTTGGCCTTTACTGGGTCTCATCCATTATCTTGTGCTGTGTTTCCAAAAGCAAACTTCCTCCCAGGTACATATTAAAGGCCTAAAATAGAAGTGATAATCACAGAATCATAGAACCACAGAATTGTTTTGGTTGGAAAAGACCTTTAAGATCATCGAATCCAACCGTCAACCCAGCACTGCCAAGTCCACCACTAAACCACGTCCCTGAGCACTACATGGTGTGTTTATATACGCTTATATTCACGGCCTGATGCTGACGGTGAAAGTAGAATTTATCTGGAGGTTTTCCCTTATATCTCTCACTATTTAAAAAAAGAAAGCTATTTCCTGATGGTAGGTTAGCCTTTCTTCAAAATTTAATTCTCACTATGAATTAGCAGGCTAAACAACCTTTTCCACTCCACCCCTCCCCAGGTCCTGAGGGTAAGAACATGGCTGTGAGCCGGCCGTGTGCGCTGGCAGCCCCGAAAGCCACCCGTATCCTGGGCTCGATCCAGAGCAGCGTGGCCAGCAGGGCGGGGGAGGGGATTCTGCCCCTCTGCTCTGCTCTGGTGAGACCCCACCTGGAGTGCTGCGTCCAGCTGTGGAGCCCTCAACATCAGAAGGATATTGACCACTTGGAGCGAGTCCAGAGGAGGCCACGAAGATGCTCCAAGGGCTGGAGCCCCTCTGCCATGGGGACAGGCTTCAGGGAGACCTTATAGCACCTCCCAGTACCTGAAGGGGCTACAAGGAAGCTGGGGGGGCCTTTTTACAAGGGTCTGTAGTGACAGGACAAGGGGTAACGGGTTTAAATTGAAAGTGGGGAGGTTTAGATTGGATATCAGGAAGAAGTTCTTCCCGGAGAGGGTGGGGAGGCACTGGGACAGGTTCCCAGAGAAGCTGTGGATGCCCCATCCCTAGAAGTGTTCAAGGCCAGGCTGGATGAGGCTTGGAGCAACCTGGTCTAGTGGAAGGAACTTTAAGGTCCCTTCCAACCACAATCATTCCACAATCCTTGATTCTTTGGTTCTGTGATTTGAGTCAAATCAGTGGAAATTAGGCAGACAGGAAAACCTTAAAAGAACTGGGTTAAATTTTGTGTCTTTTAATACACTATTTAGTGTTTCTTCTTTTAGAAATAAATGTGGGGATTCCCTTCCTAACCTTTGTTTACAGTTGGTCCCCAGTGGTGCCAGGGACCTTTCATACTCCAGAGAGAGCATGCAGCAGATGATCTGCTCTGACTAAGGTCAGAGTTAGGGGGGTGTTTCTTGGAGGCTCCTTCCTGTTGCAGTTCAGTGAAAGTCAGGATTTCAGTTGGAGGTTTTCACTCATGAGCTGTATTTTACCGAGTGAGCAGACCTTTAGATGCTTTTTTTTTTCCTCCTCTATTGACCTCATTTTCTGTGTTTGTAAAGTATGTGAGTAGGCATAAGCTGTGGTCATCAACTGCAAAATGTAGGCAACACATTAGAAGAGCTCATTATTTGGTGCTTCGTTTTATACTCCACCACACTAAAATAAACACATTGCTACTCTGGTTTACTTACGTCTGGCTCTTACCAAGACAAAAGTCTGGGCCTACGCTGTCAGGTTCATATGATGGAGCTCAGTATTGATGAAAGCAATGGTGGGAAAGTCAAATCTACCAACCCCTTTCTCTAAGAAAAGCCCTAAGTGCACTCTTTGATTCATTGATTCTACATACAAACCAAGGCTTACCTGCTTTCGTGCTCAACCCAGCTCAAGCGTTGCTCACTGCTAATAAACCCTTTCTTTTGTAAATAGATTGCTGCTGCTGGTATTATTTAATTTTACCCCCGTAAAGTTGGGTGTTTTAGTTATGTAACAAGACATCAAAGACTCAGGACACAGAGTTTTCCTTCCTCAGAGAATAAATACCAAATTTTTCTTTGAAGCTGGAATCAAAGCGAGAGAGTCTGCAGCCAATCTGAGAGAGAGACAGGTATCCGGCATGAAAGTAAAATCAGAGTTTTGGCGTTGACAGTTACATATTTTTTTTAATACCTGTCTTTCCCTTTCCTGTGATTTTTATCTGAGTCAGACAGCTTTATTCACTCCAGTGAGCCAGGGACTTCAGCTAATGGATTCCTTTGTTTATGTTGCAAAGAGAATTCAAGTAGATTGAGTGAAGATAGGACCCATCCTAGCACGTCATCTTTAAGACACAAAGGAAAAAAGTCATGTAAATAATAGAACTTAAGGCTTCTAAAAATATGTTGAGAGGTGCTTGATCAGCCTAGAAGCTTTCCCTTGGACACTAAAGGAAAGGAGCATCAGGAATATCTTTTAACTTTGCTTTTTGGTGACTGGCAGCTTTGTGCTGACTTAGTGAAAATTCCCAAGTAATGCCTTCTTGGGGGGATGGCTGTGGAAAGCAGCTTTCCACTGTCTCTATTCTCTTGTGAAAGTGTGGGCTGAAGCACGGTCCTTAGAAAACATCCATGTGTAAATAAGAAAACATGGCTTTTGTTTTGGACTTCAGATAAGATAATTGTATTGATAAATATGGTGAAATGTATATTTTTATGTGATGTTTGCATTTGTTTAGTATATTTTGATTTTCACTCCCTGTTGAAAGCAGTAGCTTTGCTGTCGGATAGCAATGCACTTAGCGGTTCTGGACAAACAAACAGATTTGGAAACAGCTACACTTTTGCAGAATTGAACAACAGGCATTTGAAAATGCCAAGATATTGTGACACTTCTGCATATTCTTCTAAACACTGAAAAATAGATTGCTATTTCCTTGGTGGCATGCCAGCTCTTTGCCTTAACAACATATTCAATCCCAAATGCTCCAGATGTAACAGAGAAATATAAACTCTGCCCTCTGAGGGTTTTTTCCCCATTAGCTGTTTAGCCCTGAGGTTGCACCGGCTTCCTGTTGCTTTATTGTCTTAGTGGTTCTGATATTACTTAGTGCCGTGGTGGTTTTTATGCTGCAATTTTTCCCTCAGATTCTCTAGCCTTCCCTTCTTTTTAGCCTAACTGTGCTTATCAGTGGTTTGAATCAAAAAAAAATGCAGCTGCAGTCTTGCTTATAACATTATAAGTACTTTTTGGCTTGTTATGGCCATATTTTGCCTTTCCTGGGATTAAGAGGCAACATCACCACTTCTGCTATCTCTTTCAAAAAACATAGAATCATAGAATCA
>NW_010272037.1:0-11252 GCF_000690775.1 Eurypyga helias
GGGTTTTTTGGGGGGAGGGAGGGAGGGTGGTGATTAGAAACTTTTTGAGATTGGTTGCAGAAAGCTTTTTATAAATTTGTACTAAGCATCTTGAACTGTACCTCATCTGGTGCATTGCTGATACTGCTCTTGAATGTATAGTTCACTGGTTAATTACATCCCATTAATAAATCAATGAAGTGCTTCGATCCTGATTTGATTTATATTAGATTATTTGAGCAGCTTCTCGCTGCAGTAAGCGGGTACCATAGCTTGCCCTGCCTGCCTTTCTGAGGTATTAAGAGAGAAACTTACTACGGTCAACAAAATTTACCTCTCAAATTATTTTCTCACTAATTCAACCACTTGAAGGAAATTACATATGGGTTCAAGATCTGACCAGGGAGAAAACAATCTCCTGTTATTTTAGAGGAAGAAAAACACTTTTGCTTGAGAAAAATAATGCCACATTGACTTTAAACAAGCCTAACCACTCTAAAACCATAAAAATGGCCACTACGATTTTTGGGCAGTTAACGAGTTATAATAAAACGTTTATTACTTCAGTTAAAAAACAGGATAGAATAAACAGAGGCCTGACAAAACTATTAAACCACAGATATTCTCTACTGTGTCAGTCTGTTCTTTCAGCCATTTTTTCCCAAGGCAGACAGGCACTCAGAGCAGCGCAGAAAACAACCAGCAGGCCAGGGAGCAGGAGGACGCCTGCTACAACAGCAGCGGTTAGCATCTCACAACTGGTTATACTGGATTTTACTGTTATTTTTCTGCTGCAAACTCTGGGTTTCTGCAATTCCACTAAGCTTAAGTAAACTATACACCATGCACCGGTTTAACTCTCTGCTGACTGCTGCCCAACAGCATTTGTTGCCAAAGCTATGAATTTAGAGAAATGCGAAAAAACTACAATCTAAGGGAAGTAGTGTAAAAGAAGAGTCACAACTACACCCCTTTTTATTTATGACCCTGAGAGCGGTAACGTGCTGACAAACATCCTTCCTCCCACACTACGACAGCCCTTGGCGCAGTATGCCCTACATACCCAGTAACCTTCATTTTGCAGTTTTCCTTCCCTGCCAAACTTCACAGGGACAGGGGGAAGATCCAGGCAAGAGCAGGTAGGAAACAAGGCTTGGGTTAGCAGTGCAGGGGCGAAAGAGAGAAAAGAGCTTGCAGCTCTCAGAAACACCCACTCTTTTACCTTCTATACAAGTATCACAAGAAGAGGTGGTTTCTTTAAAATTGGGAAAAATTAGGATGGCCATCTGCCAGCACTAGTTAGCAGTACCTTTCAAAGGAGCCACTAAAGTCATTTGGGAGCAATTTCTTTCCAGAAACAAGATTCGCGATCTGAACGGAGAGACTGGGAAAAGATATTTCCTGGAAGGTAAATGTATTTATTCATTCTATGGCCTTTCTGCCTTATGTTAAATTTATGAGCTTTTATGTTCTGTTATATTTTCAGCTTTCAGCTCAGAAAACCAGAGTCGTGGCACAGAACGAAAAAATCCCATAAAGTCAAAAAGCATAAAAAGAGATTTAACTGCCTCCTCTTAATTTCTTTCTTCTCTCTGGGATAAATCTTTGATTCAGGCTGAACGGCTCAGCTACTCTTCAGTAGGGGCAGGGGAAATACACAACTCCTAAAACTACTGCGCAGCTCCTGGGCTGTCACCAGAGCCCAAACCAAGCACATCCCAAGCCCAGGGCTCACAGAAAGGGACAGTGTCTGCTCCCTGCCCACCCCACCAGCAATTCTGCCAGCAACAGAGAAATAGGGTTTTTCCAGAGCCTCTACACTGTCTGTGCTGCTGCTGTCCCTAAATCCGCACGTGGGTTTGGCACCAAAACCACATCAGCTCCATTCAACCCATCTCTGATAGCTGCAAAGTACAGAGCCCTCATATAGAATTACAGAATCTTTTAGGTTGGAAAGGACCTTTGAGATCATCAGTCCAACCCTGAACCCAATACTGCCAAGTCTACCACTAAACCATGTCCATAAGCACTTCATCCACACATGTTTTAAATCCCCCCATAGATGGTGACTCCACCACCTCCCTGGGCAGCCCTTTCCAATGCCTGACAGCCCTTTCCAGGAAGAAATATTCCCTAACACCCAATCTAAACCTCCCCTGGTGCAACTTGAGGACATTTCCTCTTGTCCCATCACTTGTCACCTGGGAGAAGAGACCAACACTCCCTCTCTGCATCCTCCTTTCAGGCAGTCATAGAGAGCGGTAAGGCCTCCCCTGAGCCTCCTCTTCTCCAGGCTGAACCCCCCCAGCTCCCTCAGCCGCTCCTCACAGGACTTGTGCTCCAGACCCTTCCCCAGCTCCATTCCCTTCTCTGGACACACTCCAGCCCCTCAGTGTCTTTCTTGCAGCGAGGTGCCAAAACTGAACCCAGGATTTGAGGTGCAGCTTCACGAGTACCTACTACAGGGGGATAATCCCTGCCCTGATCCTGCTGGCCACCCTGTTCCTGATGCAGGCCAGGACGCCATTGGCCTTTTGGCCAACTGGGTACACGCCGGCTCATATCAGTCGCTGTTGACCAACACCCCCAGGTCCTTTTCCACCAGGAAAGGACCCCAAGCATTGCAGGGGGTTGTTGCGGCCCAAGTGCAGGACCTGGTACTTGGTCTTGTTGACCCTCACATAACTGGCCTTGTCCCATCGATCCTGCCTGTCCAGATCCCTCTGAAGAGCCTTCCTGCCCTCAGGCAGATCAATGCTCACCCCAACTTGGTGTTGTCTGCAAACTGACTGCGGGTGCACTCGATCCCCTTGTCCAGGTCATTGATAAAGATGTTGAAGGGAACTGGCCCCAGTACTGAGCCCCAGGGCACGCCCCTTGTGACTGGATTTAACTCCATTCACCACCACTCCTTGGGCCCCGCCGTCCTGCCAGTTCTTACCCAGCGAAGAGTATGCCCATCCAAACCATGAGCAGCCAGTTACTCCAAGAAAATGCTGTGGGAAATGGTGTCAAAGGCTTTGCTAAAGTCCAGGTAGACAACATCCACAGCCTTCCCCCCATCCACCCTGTGGGTCTCTATATATGACAGTATGGTGGTCAAAATAATTCCATTTTCAAGTTATTGCACACACACACAAAATACAGTTTTGATGAGGCCAGGCAGATCTGCCAAACAAAATCTGTCTAAAAAAATTTCAAATTACAAAAAAAAAAATCCCTACTTAATTTAGCTTCGGTTGTTCTCCTTCTCTCCAAAAGCTGTGAGCCATAAATCTCTCCATAACAGAGCCCATTAACGCAATCTCTAACAACCTGTAACACCAGCGGTACCAGCCAGCTGTCACCACTGCGCCTGTGCAGGCCTTACACATTGTTCTTGGAAAAAAGCAGGAAAAGAGTACCTAGTCTTTTGTTTTTGCATCAGAAGAATGCAAGGCTAGAACATACTTATTATGTCTCAAAAGATGATACACGAGCTACACAGTAGATACTTCATCATCCCGCCTGGTTTCTAGCTGAAGGGAAGTCAGACAGTCTTAAGGAAGAGACTCCAAAATGTGTTACAATTAACTGAACGGGAAAAAATGAAGCACTGAAAATTAAGCTTGAGAAGTCTGTAATCTTCATCTACAAGAATAAACTTCATCCTTCATTACTCTCACAATTTTATTGTGAGCAGCTGTGATATCTGGAGTGACTCCTCAAGCCATGCACATTTTAAGAAAATACATTTCTCTGTTTCTTTTATATATGTAGAATATAGTACATAGAGAATTATATATTTTGCTAGGGCTTGAGGAGATACCAAGACACAGTGTCAATATTTAATTTTCATGTCACAAAGCAAAATTCTCTTCCAGAGAACTTTTCAGAAAGTCAGCTCCTGCTCTTTGGAAGGAGGAGGTTGGCAGCATCGAAACTTGGAGTTTTAACATCCAAAACTCCACTCACATTCTCTTAATCACCTGCACATGGAATAATTTCATTTGATTTTGTTGTACAAAAAAATGCTGCTGTCCTTAGTCCTGGACAGAATCACTAAAATACTGATTAGCCGTAACATTTTAAATTGAAAACACGATTTAAACAAGATAAGAATATGTACAACAGGAACTCAAAAGATTGGGTTTCTTTTGTCCATTTAATGTTTTTGCCTTCACCTCCGACTGCACAAGAACCTCTCAGATCATGTATTTTTTCTCTCGGTGCTGTATACAGCCCAGTACAACTTCTGTTAAGAGAATGCTAAACCTGGTGCCGAAGGTGCACTTGGCAGCACGGACTGACTGTGAATGAAGTCGGGCCGAGAGCATCTCAAGCGTACGGGGCTAACGCGGCAAGCTCTTCACCACTGTGAAACAAATGTGAAGCAACAGTTTGGGGCACATTTGAAGGATCCTGACTCTCATGATGTCATCCAGCAACACGATGCCGTGAAATGTGCAGCCCTCGAGGTTGGCAGAACAGATGGAGCCTTAACCTTTACTAGAGACTCTGGTTACACAGCTTCTGCATCTTAAATAATTTATACGATCTGATCATATGGGAGCTTCAGCTGTGGAAACAGATGATGCTGAAACTAAATCTGCTCCAATCTGTTCACTCATCACTGTTCAAAAAACTGGGAAAGGTGAGCAGGTCACCCGGCAGCCCACGGCCCTTAGAGGCTCCGGACTTTCAGCCCCACACACTTGTTCATTTGTTTTTTGCATTTAACACAACTCAGCGTAGGTTTGTGGTGCACCACGTTCACTTCAGCTAATCAACTTTAACCCAATTTTGCTCTAAAAGCAAGCAAAAGATATCCCCAGATTATAGTTCTGATGACCTGCAGATGAAGATGTAAGTTAGGCAGCCACTGTATGCGTTATTCTGCAAGTATCTAGGTAACCAACAGCCGCTTGCTCTTAGGATAAAATATTCACAAACGAGTGAAACAGGGCTTCTGCAGGACCAGAGTGGTAAAAAGGACCCCAATTTTAAATACGTTGAGAAGAAACTTGGGGCTGAGCGGAGCATTCGTGCTGACTCTCAGGACGGGTGACGCTGTGCAGGAAGTGTGGCACAGGGACTCGGAAATACAAATATTTCCGACTCAGGGCTCGGAAATACAAATAACATCCCGCTGTCAGCATGCCTTTTTAGACAGCTGGGGCAGTTTGAAAGCTCCCCCAAAACCATTTAGGAGAAGCATATTAAAGTAAACCAGCCCCAGTTCAGCTCACTTTTTAATATTCCAGACTAACAACTGTTTTATAAAAACTGATTCATGAACAGACCAAATATTGCTGTTCTGGGATGCACAACAAAGAGCAGGGCAGATGGTCAGGGGTGGCAGCAGCTTTGCTGGTCTGATTTTAATCCATCACCACAACTCTGTCAGAGCCCTCAGTCACGTGCGTTTCACTTACTCACTTTTTCGGTTCATGCAAGGCATCCAGAAAAAGCCCACTGAACAAGATGTACAGCTCCTATTTACTATTCAACCCTGCCAGCATTCCTGTTTTTTTTTCAACAAGCCTGGAGAAATAAATTTGCTCTTGGCTGGGAGAACTTCTGCCAGGTTTTCCATCCTAAGTGTGTTTTAATCAGATCGCCACTAAAACTTTCAAAAAAGCAGTATTTAATGAAAATAAACAGATGTACAACTGCGGAATGTCACTGGAAGATCATTAACATGTGTCATCACCAAGTTTTCATAGCAAAACTAAAGAAGAAAAAAACTGAGTTACGGCAGGGAAATACGGTTGCTATAGAAGTCCAGCTTCCACAAACACAATCTTCCCAGCAGAGAAGCTCCTACGCAGAGAACAAGCAGGCACCCATGTCAGCGTCTGGGTGCACGCTCACCCACGCAGCTCCCACGCGGGGGCTGCTCTCATCCCCCCTTCCCTTACCCACCCCACAGCATCCTCCTGCCCTCCCACTGCTCATCTTCATCCCATCTGCTGCAGGGCAGGTCACTGCTCAGCTGATTAAACACAAACCCCTTGGAAATACAGGGGATAAAAATACAGTTTCCGTCACATGGAGTATCTGAATGGCCTCGTCCAGCAGGGTCACCCAACCTGACCCGCTGAGCGGGGGACCTATGGGTGGAAACCGTGACCCATGGAGGACACAGCTTCCTCTGGCAGCAGCTCTGCAAGTCGCCGCTGTAACCTCCTGCATAAATGCACTCGCTTAAACAAGTGCCGCGTTTCAACCGAGGCAGCTTCTCCAGAGGGAAATTCCACTTACAGCAGGTGCTGCTCATACAAGTGGGAAGGAAAAGCCAGAGGAGGACAATTTGGAAAGATACACTGGGGATACAGTCAAAGAGATCACAGGTTCTTTCACCCAGCCACATTCATGCTTCAAAATACCCCCATCAATATTATGCCTCCAATTTCTAAGAATGAAGCAAAATAAAATGATCAATGGATTCTCCCTCTACTTTCCATAGAAAAGCAAAGCAAAGAGCCTGTCTAAACTTCCCTTCCTTAATGAAACTCTTATTGATTTTTCATCCTTGTGAATCATTGCCTTGGAGCAATTGCTTTTAGCCGCAGGTTCTCACATTTAATTTGTATGTATGCTTAAGGGAAAGTTTATCAACAGAGTCTCCAGAGAGACATTAAAAAGGGTTTATGAGAAAGTTATGAAATTTTACATATGGCATTTACCAACTCAGTCAAAAAAAAAAAAAAAAAAAACCCAGCCAGCCTAGAATAATTCATGACATTAACGATCACCAGTTTCATGTCACATCCTATGCCACCTCCGTGCAGCTGTCAGTGCATAAAGACAACAGAAGTCAGACTGAGACTGACTAGATTGATGCTGATAAAGAGTAAAAACAAACAAAAAAAAAGAAATATCACAACAGAAATTCATTCAGCTGTATGGATCTTTCACATGTCAACAGCTACCCGAAGACAAACAGACTAAAACATGTGAATATGCCCGTAAGACACCAGGACAGTTACTGGCACTACAATGTATATCCAGGCCAAGCATGAAGAAATTGTTAGGATTTTTTAAAAATTTAAAAAAAAAAAAAATCCATCAGCAGTACAGACCGACAGCTTTGCCAGTACTATCAAAGACATAAAAAGAAACAAATCTCTGACAGTTTATTCTTAAGCTACAACTTCCCAGCTGCTTCAATTGTTAGTTACACGAGAAAAAAACCTAAAATACAATGGAACTTTTAGTTCTCATTCAGGCAAAATATACTTATTTTTCTAGTCAATGGAGGAAGAAATTCATGGGCCAACAGGCATCATCCAGGATACAGTAATTCACTAACTGTAAGCCAGGCTTATACGTAAGAAAATACCCTTTTGCTTGAAACTTGGTATTATGGGATGTGATTAATACTGTCTAAATGGGACTGCCCACAAGTAAAAAAGATTGGCTAGAAATTGGTTCCAGAAGACCTGAAAACATGGAAGGAAAAAAAAACCCAGGCCTTATAAAACAGGCTTTCAGAAGAAAAAATTGAATCAAGCCTGTCTCTATCAGTCAACCACCCAGCCTATGTGCCATCCTGGAGCAGGAGGGAAGCTTGACGGAAATCCTCTTTTTCCCATTTTCTCATGTGTCTCTCTTGGTAAAAATATCAACTTGCTAGTAGTATCCTAATGATGATAATACAATTGTCCTTAACCATATCCCAAAATGCCTGATTAAGGAAGGAATTAAACCAGGTTACCTAGCTTGTATCAATTAACATCCACCAGCAGGGATCTCTACCAGCGCCTGCAGCATGCTGCCCACGCAGCTGAGAGCGAAGCAGAGGAGAGAAACCACCACCCGTCACGGGCGTCAGACTGAAGAACAGACTCCGTGAGAAGGTCAGGCTCACCAGCGGAAGCGTGCCAAAGGAAGAACAGCCCTTGAACCACACAGGAACAAGCACTGGATGAAGCTGAGTGGGATTACTTCTGTAGGATGCTTAGGATTCCACCACGGTAGGATTCCACTGCAAAGAATAGTGGCAATACCAGCACGAGAAGCAAAAAAAAAAAAAAAGATTTACAGAGATAGGTTAAAAAAATGCACCTGTTGCTCACGACAACAAGGTCTTCCACTCCAACAATATTTAAGAACTGTAAAAAGTTATATAGGGATGAGAAGAGGTTAGGGAATTTTTTAAACTCTCACAAAATAGCCAATACCAAAATACTGAGATCAAAAGAACAAACATTTATAAAATCCCACATGAAGCAAACATGAAAAGGTTGCTCAGCTGCGAGGTAACTGAGTAATGTAACCTTTCCAAGCAGCAACGACAAGCGATTAGACCATCCCTTGGATGGAAAATGATTGATTATTACTGCTAATATTGGAATTGAAGTTGACTGTCACACCTTTTATGTAATTGCTTTATTGAATGCTGCATAGCTTTATTTGGTAATGTATTCACAACACTGCGAGCTTACCATTCCTTTAGCTCCTGATACACTACGACACACAGACACAGTTACAATACATTTATCCCAATGATATTGTATTAAATGGCACACACTAAGGTTAGCTCCTGACCTTTCAGTTAAGGTCTGTGGGGAATTTTCTGCCTGCAGAATCATCTAGTAGATCTGAGTACCATCCTCAGCATCTGTTCACAGTTTATTCCATAAACTGTATCAAAATACCTTAAATCTGATTTGGGGCTCTGTGCGCTGTAATAATTAAATCATTTTGAGGACTTTGAAAGCTGGCTCATCTATTTGGGGGGGATGGGGGGGGGGGGAAATCAATCAAGGACAAGTAAATCACAGTGAAGAAGATGAATTAGTAAAACTTTTTTATATCAAAGTACATTAAAATTTTTAGTATCTATAGGCAAAGCAAGGATTTTTCTTTGGTTTTCACCTTCATTTTATTCAAAAAGCAGCCTTCAATATACGAATATAAGTGCACAGAATTACATTTTCTCACCGGCTTTTCAGTTTCTTTGATCCCTCGTTCCCCGGTGTCACCCCCTGCTTTTTTGAAGAGGGTCCTAGCAAAGGTCAGTAGTCAATTAGTCTTCAATAAGTACCCAACATGAGAGTGAAAATTTGAGGCTAACTGAGCTCCCATTACTAAACCAAGCAACAAGTTGGAAAGCTTGTAACAAAAAGCATAAAGCACTTTAGAGTGTTCCCAACATAAATATAATGTTACCTTTAAAGCAGTAACTATGAAAAATATCAAAGAAGGTGTGTAATACCAAGCTTATCATCCAGTGCACACGTATATTGACTTAGCTGAGACATGCTCACTTATCTACAAAGCAAAAATTGGGTTTTAAGTACTGTACTTTGCGAGACCCTTAGGGCACAAAAACATTACTGTCATCATTTACTCTCAATTCCCTTTCATTTGGTCCTTCTCAGTCTTTTCAAAACACTGCACCTACGTTTCTATTTCTGCCACTACACCTGTGTCCTTGGCTAGACGGTAACGCAATTATACACCGGTGGCTTATAAATACACACAAAAAATAATGCATAAACACACACAGACACTAACACGTAAGCAATCTATTTAACACTCAGACACGGTATAACTTCCATCAAAGTACTACGCATACAAGGATATACTTGGCTGTGTTTCTGGGGCGGTTTTGCACACTTTTCATGTTTGGAGCCAATTCTAAAAGTGTGGCACTTTTCAGAGGAATGCAAGACACAGAGAATTGATACTTCCTGCAGAGAAGAGTGTGATCAATAATAGTTAAAGTTTGGATACATCCTCATTATCAGTTTGCTACAACTTCAAAACAAACACGTGTCGGCTACCTGTGAAGCACAGACACAGCTTCATCCGTTACGAGCTGACAGTGAATAAAGCTAAACTCAGATACACACATCTGCAGTATCACGAATTTTCACATTAACAATGGTTTAAATCAAGATACCACTACACCTGCATTATGAAATATTTAATGCCAGTTGAAAAATAGATGTACTGAATCAGTTTAACGCACAGACATAGCTTCACCCTTTACGAGCTCACCGCTGACAGTGAATAAAGCTAAACTCAGATACACACATCTGCAGTATCACGAATTTTCACATTAACAATGGTTTAAATCAAGATACCACTACACCTGCATTATGAAATATTTAATGCCAGTTGAAAAATAGATGTACTGAATCAGTTTAACTGAAAATATTGAAAGCGTAGATAAGGTACTTATTCTGGTCGTTCAGCACACACGGTTAATACACAGAGCTGCAAACAACTTATTGAAATTCATTTTCACTTCCGCTGGAATACAGCATTACTTTATTAATGCAAGCGAGAATATTAAGGGAATGACAATAAAAACTTTACACCAGCACTACCATATTTAATAAAAGAACTTCTGAAAAGTTTCTCCTAGTTTATCATTAGTTTCCTTTTAATCCTTCTCTGTAGAAACTCTCAGTCCATACTCCACCCAGCCAACTGCTTCAAAATTATGCACCTAATACACATCAGAATTTATTAAATGTATAGAAATCTTTTTTCTATATCCAGTGTCTCCACTGTGAAGATTTTCAGGAGCTAGAAGTGCTTATTTTGCTTAAAAGGAACTGGGTGATATAAATCAATTTAACTAATGGGTCAAAAGATCTTAAAGATGTCACAAGTACTGAATTTATTTTTGTCTTCAGCAGCTTCAAACCTGTAAAATTTATGGTTATAAATGTCATACTGTAGAGAAGTAAAAGATGTCTTACACATAGGTGGATATTTTTAAACTATTGATATTTGAAGGTCTTTGGATCTCAGGGGTGACAGAATATGCCCCAGAGGACAACAATCAGTAAAAAAGTTCAGGTGATAAGACAACAACCACCAGATAGCCCTCGCCCTGGATTTAGTCATGTGGCTGGCACCACCAGCCATGTTTCATATTTCTGTTGACCTATTCAACAGGACAACGAAGGCCCAATGAAGACTTATTAAAGTAGCTACCTAACACATTCAATTTTTTAAGTATAATGAAAATGGAATACTTTAAATGTCAGGATTTTTCAGCAAGTCATACGGTGTGAACTATCATTGCAAACAAAGCATAGGAACACTTTTAAAGTTGCTGTTGCCTGTGCTGGGGAATATGAACCCTTTCATTACCACTCCATCCTATATAAGGTATAAATATGACAATGAACTTGTTTGCAGTTGCTTGGGCTGTGCTGGTGCCATCAGCCCCTTCTCAAAGTCTTACGCTGAAAGTTTGACAGTCCTGCTCTATAAAGAGGCACAAAGAGCCTTTAAAAACAGATCCTGCAGAATACAAGAGGGGATTA